>NC_047519.1:34623280-34753517 GCF_902827115.2 Pseudochaenichthys georgianus | reverse complement strand
TTCTTCTTCTTCTTCTTCTTCTCAATGGGAGGAGCCTTCAAATCCTCTTTTACCTCCTACACCTTGCGCCAAATGCTTCTCCTTCCACATACTTTCAACTAGAGACTTCATTCCAACTTTAAAATGATCACAAGACCGTCAGCTATTACAATATTATTCAGATTTTTGATATCTTTTACATTTTTTGAGATATTTTACTTAGTTTGGAGCTTGGTAAAGAGGCCTTCTTCAGATTTTAACATTAGTGTGGATGGAGCAGCTCGTTAAGTCTAGAGTGCTTTGATCTCAAAACAGAGTGCAGGAGTGCTTGAAATTCGCCCACATTTGTTTTTTTAAACCTGCCATAATTCCCAAACCCTACACTCCTTGGATATCATTTTTCATGAAAAACGTAGGAAAACCTTACCTACGTTGAAAAAATAAAATGCCTCTTGAGGGCATGAAGAGACAAAAACTTGTCAAAAAGTTCACCACGTCCCATGTTAAAATTGACTTCATTCAGACTTCATACAGACTTCAACATGTTCCAAATATTTTATACATTATTGGTGACGTATGGTTTTAATCGAAAAGTTTGCAGTCAAAATATTCTGCTGCTTTCCCAAGCCTTTTCACTTGTATTTTCTCTTCCTTCATTCACAACTACTAACATCTGATATGCAACTCCTTCAGCCTATTTTCAGCTGCAGAAACCATTCAACTATTACATTATTCAGCTCTTTCAGGACATTGAGGCTATACACGTTTTTTTTTTTTTTGTGATCAACTATTTATTGTTGTTTTTTTTTTGCCCTCACAAAAGGGACTTATCAGATACAAGTGATTTAGACAATACAAAAAGAAAAAATGAAAAAAGAAAGAAAGAAAACAAAAAAATATATATAGGGAATCCCTTTCCCATGCCACCCCGTCCCCCCCTCCCATCTTGCCATTTCACAGAAAATCCTACCTGATGTTTATTAGCAATCGTCTGAGTTTTTTTTTTTTCCCCCACATAACATTTCATCTGTTTAAGCTGAATTGCGATTAACTCCTAATAAACCACAATTGCACCAAGGTGTGCGTATATGTACAATCATCATTTACATGAATGATATTACCCGATCAGCAGCTCTTTGAATAGCCTCTAATGTTTCCCCCTTAGCCTTATTAGCAGAAGCGATTGACAGCTCTGAAATTAGTAGGTCATGGAAGGATGATATCCATTGCTTAATAAATAAAGTATGTGGGGGTTTCCATCGTATTACTATTATTTTTTTGGCTGCTGTTAGACCAGCGAAAAGCACCCTTTTTTACATTACATTACATTAAGCAGAAACACATTGAGGCCTCAAAAAGGTGGTTATGTCATAGTCATAGAATATGTCTAGTCATGTTTTGTTTTATACAAACTTGGGAAGGTGTGTCTTATGCCAGAGCCAATAGAATATGTTGGTTTGGTATAGAGGAGGTGTTTGTGGGTTTTCTATCCGGTTTTTTGAGCATAAAAAGACTGGCTTTTTTGGATTTCGGGGGGAGAGAGTGGGAAACCCCTGGTATACTCTATCCCGGTAAGCTCTGACCTTCAGAGCTGGGTTAGACGGCTCTCGGTAAGTGGTTTGCTGGTAGTTAATAGAACGATCCGGAATACATGATTTTATGCTGGTAGTTAATAGAACGATCCGGAATACATGATTTTATGCTGGAAGTTGCTATAACGACCGGAATCCATACATGGATTTTATGCTGGTAGTTAATAGAACGATCCGGAATACATGATTTTATGCTGGAAGTTGCTATAACGACCGGAATCCATACATGGATTTTATGCTGGTAGTTAATAGAACGATCCGGAATACATGATTTTATGCTGGAAGTTGCTATAACGACCGGAATCCATACATGGATTGTATGCTGGTAGTTAATAGAACGATCCGGAATACATGATTTTATGCTGGAAGTTGCTATAACGACCGGAATCCATACATGGATTTTATGCTGGTAATTAATAGAACGATCCGGAATACATGATTTTATGCTGGAAGTTGCTATAACGACCGGAATCCATACATGGATTTTATGCTGGTAGTTAATAGAACGATCCGGAATACATGATTTTATGCTGGAAGTTGCTATAACGACTGGAATACATGATTTGGGCTTTTGAATGAATATGAATTAAGGTTTTAGATAAAAAATATATAACCCCATTTTGATATGTTTTGTATGATTATAATGTGTTAAAAGGTAAAGACTCTGTAATGGTTTGGACCTATTTTTTCTTCAAATAAACTGATCTCACCTTTTGGATTGGGACAATAAAAGGGAAAATCTGTGCTCTCCTCTCCTGCTTCAAAGGTAAGACTGCACCCTGCCACACACATGTTTAGGTAGGAACACACCCCATTTACTGATACCAAAATCCTTCGGGATCGCTTAAACAGATTAAAAGAGTTGTCTGAATAGAAACAGCAGTTAATTGAACCTGGTTCTTCGGGGAGTTAATAGAGGTGAGATCTTGCTGACGTTTGGTGGATCTGAGCCAAGCAGTAAACTTACATAGACTCAGTAACTTCGGTCGGGTCAATTAGTGAGGTCAGAGTAATTTACCGGAATAAATTAATCGGGGCCTCACCTAGAACTCTAAACATGGCGCCCAACGTGGGGCTCTGTGAAAAGTAATACTTTTACAGAGTCAAAATACAAGAACCAAAACGACCTAGTGAAAAAGGTCGATGAGTACAAATCAGCGAAATACAGGCTGAAAGTCTTGTTAAAATACCTGCCCGAATCCTAGAATATATATTTTAACTTAAAGTGTAGTAATTTAAGTGATACTATTGCACCGGACTGAGGGTTATATTATATCGGATATTGCTGTCTGTTAAAGAAGCTAAAGTAGGTTCTTCTTCCCCTAGCCAAATTGAGAAGCCCCTGTGGTCCCTTTAATCACAGGTTTGGTGGCTAGTGAAGTCAGCCGTAGGAGCACTGCTCAGTATCTGTCCAAATTGCTTTGAAACTTATAGGTAGGACTTGTCAAAGAGCTGCGGTTTGAACTTTTGCGTTAAAACATAACGTGGGGAAGAGTTAATGGGAGATTTAATAAAGATAAACATAGATCTAAAGGTACCTATGCTGTTGCAACAGCTCGAAGCTCGATACATAACACTCTTAAACTGAGGAGTCCGCATGCACTAGCTGAATCCAGAAGAGAACCTAGAACCAAGTGACGGTATAGTCGGACTGATCCTCCGGTGTGAGTAAAAGCCTAGAAACTTGCATGTGTATAAAAGAGTGAACGAAAACCCTTGAATAAAATAAAAAATAAAATAAAAAGAATGGCTGATGAGGTTAGAACGTAATTTAATGACTCAGAGCCAACCACACAGGGAGGGATACACAGAAGCAACATCCGGAGCTTCTGCTCGCCCTGGTCAGCTTAGCCCAGACCCACGGGCGTACCGCGACCTAAATACTTTCCTGTCAGACTACCGTTTGGACAGAGAGCCACAAGCAGGTGGTATAATGTCTGAGACCCTACCTCCAGCCTACAGGGATAAAAGCTAGAAAATGTCATTTATGAGAACTTCATAGTATGATACTAATCCTAGAAGAAAACACAGTGTTAGACATGATATTAAAAAAAAAAAAAAGAGGTGAGATCTTGCTGACGTTTGGTGGATCTGAGCCAAGCAGTAAACTTACATAGACTCAGTAACTTCGGTCGGGTCAATTAGTGAGGTCAGAGTAATTTACCGGAATAAATTAATCGGGGCCTCACCTAGAACTCTAAACAATAGCAAACCCACGTGTTTCTGCTGATGGGAACTTGGGTCCCCCTCGCAGCGAGGGTGCAGCGAGTCGTTTGGCTGATGCAGAGCGGAGTGCACGTGCTGGGGTGTACGGTTTAACCATGTCCTGGATGTAGGAAGGGCCAGATCCATTCGCAGCATGGTACGCAAGTACCAGTGTCTTGAAGTGGATTCTAGCAGTTACCGGAAGCCAGTGGAGGGAGCGGAGGAGCGGCGTGGTGTGGGAAAATGTAGGAAGGTTGAAGACCAGACGAGCCGCTGCATTCTGGATGAGCTGCAGAGGTCGGATGGCACATGCAGGTAGACCAGCCAGGAGGGAGTTGCAGTAGTCTAGGCGTGAGATGACGAGAGCCTGGACCAGAACCTGCGTCGCTTTCTGGTCAGCGTATCTTCCTGATGTTGAAAAGCGTGTATCTGCAGCAGCGGGTAGTAGCAGAGATATTTGCAGTGAAGGACAGGTTGTTTCTGATGTTTCTGTAGATCAAGAGAAGAATCATCATTCAACAATACAATATTTGAGAGACAGGGTATGTGAACTCCGATAATCTCAGATACAATGTCAATAACCTGTTTCCAGAACGTTCTTACTGCAGTACATTCATACACCATGTGTGCATATGTGCCAATAGTCTTTTGGTTACAGAGAAGGCATATGGGGCTTGGAATCATCCTTAATTGACAGCATTTTCTGGTTGACAGGTAATATCTGTGTTCAGTGAGTGGTGTGTGTGTTGTGTGTGTTCCATGTGTTGCTCCGGTGTTGGCTGCTGGTGAGCAGTATAGGTCATCTTTAATTGTTGTATACATTCTTTTGTAGTTTTTTGCTACTATTGTGTCTAATGAGGCATATATATCAATTCCCAAATACTTAAATTGTTGGACAATCTGCAATTCTGTATTTAAGTTTAGTTCAACCATGGCACTATTGAGGGGTAAAATACATGATTCATTCAAATTGATCTTGTAACCAGATATTGAACTAAATTGGGTAAAAATATTTAACAGCTTAGGAAGCGTAGTTGGTACCTCGTCCAAGTACAGTAGTAGATCATCCGCATATAACGAAATGTTGTGGTCTGTGTCTTTTACAACTATCTGTTTTACTTCTTTGGATAGTCTTATTTTCTGTGCAAGCGGTTCTAGAGAAATTGCAAACAGAAGCGCGGAGACAGGGCAGCCTTGCCGTGTGCCACGTAGAATTGGAAATCTAGGTGACCACTGTCAGAACCTGTCAGAACCATAGCACTTGGATTATTATATAGGATCTTCACCATGATCATAAATGTTGTTGTTTATACCTTTTTTAAACCTTTTCTTTTAAATATTAAGCTTAAGGAAGCTCTATTTTTCCTACTCTTCCAGTTTAACATTTCACTTTCAAGTTTTCAACAAAGTCATTGCAATGCATTTGAGCTGTAACAATTTTGATTCGAATCATTTCACTTTCTGCATTTCTCCGCTGAGTTCAGCAACACACTTACTTGACCATTCAACTAATAAAATATTCAGCTTTTTCTGCATTTTCAGCATTTTCAGCTAAATTCAGCCACAAATGTTCACAGTTTACAGCATTTGCACGCATTTTCTGCAGGAAATGCATTTTCTAGTTATCATCTGCCATACAATGTCCTGGTGTTGTTGGCCATAAAAAGTGCAATGGTATAAAATCATAAAATAAGTCACAGTTAGATATGTCGTAAAGAATGTCACTGAAAAGTCAGAGTATTTTATGAGAAAACAACAACAACAAAAGCCCTGGGCTGTATAAGGAACATACGACTGGCCTTCCTTCTTTTATGGTTAGTTATTTGTTTTGCCAGTGCAGAATATGTGCTGTGTGAAGATATCTTTTACATTTTACTGCAGGTATCTTTAGTTTGGTATGCAGTCATGGAAAATGCGAGAGGTGTGAAACACAGAGCTCTGACAAAGGAAGTGGTTATGATTGTTTGTGCAGGAAACCAGATAGAAGAGTTAAAGTATAGCAACACATCAACTAATGTGAGTAATAAACAGTGCAAACTACACTTTTCATTGGGTTTATATAATGTATTGACACAATTCTAATGTTTTCTTTGCCTTGTTATCCTGTAATTGACTTCAGTTAGTATTTCCACATTCAGGCAAAAGGCTATGTGGTTTTTACAGGAAGAAGACTTGGTGATGTGTTGTTAGAGCTAAACAGGGCACACACTGTAACCTGTGGCATTGTGTGTTCAGGCAGGGCAACCGGACGGAGACTGTCATGTTCATCTTCGTGATTCTGGGGCTGCTGGTCTGCACTGAGGCACGAGGTAGGATAAAAACACGTCTAATTCAATGTTTTAACATCATCTAATTACAGTGATTGTGTCCTGCTTAAAACAGAAAACAGTTTGACACTTTAAGAGTTTAAAAACGTGGCATCACTGTGGTCCAAGAGGAGTTTCGTCAAGTCAGCTGAAGTGGAGTATAGCAACTGAAACCTTCCTGCTGCCATCAGGAATGTATCTTCCTATCCAAAAAAGAAACCTTTGTTTTAGTGGGAAAATGCAGAAAACTAAATCCTGGTTATCAACTCTGAGCATTAGAAGCCAAACATGTGAATACAAATATTGAATAAGAAGTTTAGAGAAGAAAATATTTTTAATAAAAAATATGTCTTTATTAAAAAAAAAAAGTATATTTAAACCAAGTATAATGGTGTTGCATACTGACATCTTCTGAGCTGTTTTAAACATAACATTAACTTGACATTTTTGTTCAAGGCAACTTTTTTTTCTTCTTCTATTCTACAATCAATGAGGAATAATTAGAGAGTTCTTGCACCAAGCTACTTTAGTATATGGAGAAAAGGATCAAAGTTGGTGAACAACAGTGTGGATGATGGTAGGGGGGGGGGGGAGTATAGGAACAATGCATCATTAGGTTTCATTTCACCAGAATTGTTACTGACATTTCTGTGTGAGGAGGAGTCCTAGCTGTATTAAAGGTAATGGAAAATTAAACGTCATTTGTATTTCATGTTTGTTCACTTTCGGCAAAAGTTACTCATCATACTAATTAGCAGGAGAGATACAAAAGCTGAACATACATTAAGTTGCCCTTTGGTGGTCACTGGGTTATCATGAATTCATAATAGGATGATGATATTTAGCTGATGATCAGAATGTCAGAAATAAAGTTGGAGTAACATTCACTATTGAAAACTATGTATTGTGATATTTACTGTATGATGTGTCTTCGTTTTACAGGGATCAGTGCTGGGACTCCTGTGTTTGTGCTGAAGGGAGAGGATTTGCTTCTGAATGTCACCAAAGCTGTTGTTCTTGAGGATTTAGATTTTATTTCCTGGAAATGTAATAATAGTAACATAGATTCACTTCTACTGACAAAGGAGTCTCTGCTAATTACACTGGAAGGGTTGAGTTTCCTGGGAACAATTACTCTGTGAAATTAAAGAATCTCGAAGAGGCAGACAGTGGAGTTTATACTGCTGTGTTGGAAAAGGTTAAACCAGAAAATGTAGCTAAATATAACGTCAAAATTCAAGGTACGTTTGTTAACCTCTGAAACACCGATAGAGTTTCTGTGGTCTTGTTTCTAAAACTCTTCCCCTGCTTCTTCCCTCCTCAGATCGAGCGTCTCTCCCTCTCCTCACAGTGAGCTCTGTCTCTGAAAGCTCTCCCTCCTGTAGCTTCACTGTGACCTGCAGCTCACAGGACTCTCACATCAACAGCACTTTCACATGTGAAATCGGAACCTGCAGTCAGGAGGGAGGAGAGCGGTCAGAGGGGATCCCTGATACTTTTCTCCAGGTCCACCAATCAAGTGGATCGATCATCTGTAACCATAGCAACCATGTCAGCTGGACCAACGACACCCTAATAATCAAAGATGTCTGCCACCAGCATGATGGTAAGACTGAAAGAGAAAACTACTTCCTGATAACTCAGTTTGGAATTTAAGTTTATTGAAACTTCTTTGTGAATACATGTGCAAATTAGCTCTTATTAAGTGCAGAACATTTAAACGTGAATAAGCAAAAAAACAGAGTTAACAATACATCACCAAAAAATCATACGGGCAGTCTGTAAAACTCAAATGCACTTTGCCGTGCATGTATTTGACATGTTAGGACTCAAACTACTATGAAAAAAAGGAATAATACCTGATTTGCTGCTTCCACTCAGTTGTGCGTCTCCGTCTGGATCTCTGTGTCGGTTCTGATATGAAACTCTCTGTTGTGTTTCAGATCCAGAGGGGTTATCTGTGTGCCTGGTGAAGACGTGTGTGTTCTCTGTGGGTCTGATCATCATGGTGTCTGCTGTCATCACGGTTCATCTCATGGAGAAGCTCAACAAGAACAAATAAACTCATAGTTCTGGTTCCCAACTGAGGTTTAGGGGGACCCCTAGGGGTAGTTGGGGGGATTGCAGGAGGTACGTAGGAAGATTAGGGGTTGCACATTCCAAACAAAACATTTTCAAATCAATTTTCATAAACCACACACCAAGAAATGTAGAAATCAACAACAAACGTGTGCTCAAAGCTAGAAGTAGAAGACATGGATACAAATATGTTCACTTATTTGACAATTCATATTGGCTAAATCTTGATGTAAACATTGATGCTTTGCAAAGAAAACACAGAAGGCAGCTTTCAAGAAAATGCTGAATGTTCTTGTTAATCCAAATATCAAGTAATTTGTTTGTAGGTAAAATCATTTTTGTTGCCTTCAGATTAGGGAGGTTTTCAAAAAAACACAAACAACATTTTTATATGATCAAGATGTTTAAAACATATTTAGTTTTTCGTTGTACAGTATGTTTTATGCTTGTTTACATTTTTTAATTAAAGCATTTTCTTCTGCATGCAACATCTAGTAAAGCTTTTGTGTTCCTATATGTTTCATTATCTATTATGTGTTAATGCAAATGACAAAATTACTCGCATATACAGTTGCAAGAAAAAGTATATGTGAACCCTTTGGATTCTCCACACATAGCGTTGTGTGTTCCTTCCAAACAACTCAGCTTTGGTTTCATCTGTCCACAGAACATGTTGCCAGTAGTGCTGGAACATCCAGCTGCTCTTTTGCAAACTTCAAACGTGCAGCAATGTTTTTTCTGGACAGCAGTGGCTTCCTCCGTGGTGTCCTCCCATGAACTCCATTCTTGTTCAGTGTTTTACGTATCGTAGATTCGTCAACAGAGACGTCAGCATGTGCCAGAGATGTCTTTAAGTCTCGAGCTAACACTCTAGGACTCTTCTTCACCTCATTGAGCATTCTGCGCTGTGCTCTTGCAGTCATCTTTACAGGACGGCCACTCCTAGGGAGAGTAGCAACAGTGCTGAACTTTCTCCATGTATAGACACTTTGTCTTACCGTGGACTGATGACCATCAAGGCTTTCAGAGATACTTTTGGAACCCTTTCCAGCTTTATGCAAGTCAACACTTCTTAATGGTAGGTCTTCTGAGAGATCTTCTGAGCGAGGCATGGTTCACATCTGGCAAGGCTTCTTAAGAATAGCAAATTCAAAACTGGTGTGTATTTGTTATAGGGCAGGGCAGCTTTAACCAACACCTCCAATCTCGTCTCACAGGTTGGACTCCAGGGTGGCTGACTCCTGACTCCGATTAGCTCTTGAAGAAGTCTTTAGCCGAGGGGTTCACATACTTCTCCCACCCTGCACTGTGAATGTTTACATGGTGTGTTCAATAAAAACATATAATTGTTTGTGTGGTATTAGTTTAAGCAGACTGTGTTGTGACTTAGATGAAGATCAGAACACATTTTATGACCAATTTATGCAGAAATCCAGGTCATTCCAAAGGGTTCACTTTTCTTGCAACTGTATGTTTGTAATCTTTTTTGGATTCTACTAAAGAATAGACTAAAGATCATGTGTGGCTATTTTTTTGTTCCACGTAGCTTAATTGGGACAATGTATTCCATTACAATTACTATTGTTTGTATTTTCTTTGGTTTTACACGCTAAAAAAATAAATAAACGAATTACCTAATTGTCAGTAACCTAATGCAAGAATCTGATTATTCAAATAAGGTAACCTGATTACTTCCCATTACTTCCGGGACACATCAATACAATAAGGCTCTAAGTGTAAAATGTAACCTTAGAAAAAAGAAAACAAAAATAGGCTTTTTATCTAAAATGTGTCCTGTGCCAAGAGATTATTTTATTCAAATCTGCCCCTTTTACAATAAACAGAATATTCTTTTGTTAGTTCACTGCAGTATATGAATTAAGAGCTTTTACAGTATGTGTGACAAATCTCCTGTAAACTAATTTGTTAAGAGGGGAAAAAAAGACACCAAAAAAAAAAAGAAAAGGCCTAAAGAATAATAGTTCAAAAATCTCGTTTTATTTTAATACATGAAATACTGTACACTCATGACATTATATGACATACTCACATCACATTTATCTTATACTTTTGATCAAGAAGCATCTCACAGTAAGTGCCTCAGAGACCATGAAGAAACAACCTCAAACAGAAAGAATCCTGCAGGTAACTCACTTAACAAAATCAATGTTGGTGCAACTGCAGAAAAGAATAAACACTTTTCTTTATAAATCAGGTACTCATTCACCTGCTGCATTTAAGAGCATTTCTTTCAAAAGAAGAAGAGTGAAAGTATCCTAAATACAAATCTAAGCACGGCTACCTATACCAAGTAGTGGACTTCAGAAAAATCATTAACTTCACAAATCATTAATGTACAAATTCTTCTTTTAATTAAATGTTGACTCCTTGGCAAATTATATATTAACAGCTGGAAGGCACAGCTTTCAATGGCGGTACTTTTGTTTCACTTTTCTTCTTTCAACACAAAATGGTGGAGTATTTTCCATTCAATTCATGACTTCTTTAAACTACAGGCAACAATGATGTACAGCAGGGGTATTCAACTAAAATTCAACGAGGTCCAGTTAGAGAAAATGTCCCCATGCAAAGGTCCGGAACATCGCAATGTCTAACTTGCTTTATGAATTAATGTGATATATATTGAAGTAGCTGCAGCTTTATCAAGGTCTGCATGTAATCAACAGCTGACTGCCAATCAAATAAAGAAAGTACAATTAAACAACATTTATTGTCAATTAACATAGAACTGTACAGATATACATACAGTGTAATGTTCCTCTCTATTTTATTTGTAAATACAGCCAGAGACAATAAATGAAATAGCTTTTGAAAATATGTGCATCTTAAAAGTGCTTCATTTTAGATAAATAAAATAAAGTGTAGCAGCAGCTTGAGTTTCCCTTTTTCTTTGTTAACCGTTTCACATCATGACTTAACAGTTTCAGACGATTATAGAACAATATCAGTCTTTACACATCATAACAATTGAACAGTTTCTCTTTCCCTCTTATATTGCAGTCCCTCACTCACTTTCTTTTGTTCAGTGCGAGAATTGAGCTGGAGCTTGTCCTGCCAGGAGTTTAACTCTGGGCTGAAATGGGGCTCTGGTCAGGGCCATTCTCATATACTCATTGGTTAGCCTCGGTTAGCCTGCGCTGGAACGACATTTAGTTTAAATGTTGATCCTGGTGGAATGATCATATTGGGCTCTGACTGAGACTGCTTATTTGTTGTGACTTGAGTGGGAATGTTTGGTCAAACACTTTGTGTTTTGTCTCATAGTGGCGTTTCACATTGGCACTTTTAATGACATTCTTATATTCAAAGAAAATCAGTAATATCTTTAAAAACTACAAGTGCCTTTCTATCAGCTGTGCACCGTTATGGTGTAAATACAGCCTATCTACCAATTGGATCAAATATAAAAGTCAGCCGAATTAGTGTTGATACTACGAGGAGACGTATTGTGTGAAAAGAAATGGAAGATGTTGTTTAATTGCTGATATATTTATGATCCACGTCACAGATTCAGTTTCGGCGGCATCTCTTCCAGTTTGTCCAAAGGTCTTCTCATCAGGGCTCTATAAATAAAGAACTACGGCAGATGTGTAATATTTAATGCAGCCGAACCGTGTATTAAAATGCCGTTATGTGATGACTTTCAAAGAGAAAAGCAAGAACACTCGGAATAAAGTATTATTTTCTTTTAAATGTTTTCGGATTTCATATCGTATAAACACCATATCCCAACGTGCATTGCGGCTAAATCATCACCGAGCTTCAACGACAGCTGAAGATTATGGGTAGTTCGATGTTTTATCAAAACCTCATTGTACACCATTTAAAACAATCAATGTCTAAAGGATAAACTGATGTTTTTAGTGGATGAGTACTACAGATATAACTGTAAAATCATTTGACAGTGAGGGGAATACGGTTTTATAATGAAAACTTCGAGACCGGAAATACTGTTTTCACCCCGTGAGGGTTGACGCAACTTGACGCTAACTTTACATGGACGCTGCCGTATATAAATGTTCTCCTGGCGAGACCTCAAATCATCTTCGTAATATCTATCAAACTATAGATCCTACATATCCACTGGACGTGGATTCTGAAAGTACAATATACACTTCTCGCTAGAAATCTAATCAAAAAGCATTTTAATGGCCAAACTATCCTACAATTTAGGATTTTCCAGAGGGTTATTTGAGAATGTACTACCCACCGGAGCGTTTGCAGTCAATGGGAGCACTAGAGGTCGATACATTTAAAACGTGATTATCGGTCGTAATAAGCGCTTGAACAATCGACCCATTTGGTTGTATGAGTTGGAGGTCTTGATGAACCGGAGATGTGAGCAGCAGGACCTGGAACCAGGAAGAAGATGGTGGAGAAAGGAGTCAGGGATAATATACAGTAAATAGCAAATGCAGATATACTGTGTGCATAGTGATTAGTGTGCATAGTAGGCAATATAACTGTCTGAGGCTCCAGTCATGGATTTAGCTTGTTCCTCATATTCAGTCCAAGTCTGTTTAAATTGTTCAAAATAAAAAATGCAGTCACATTTCTTTGTGAAAAGTAGAAAATACCTCGTCTCTTACCTGCACAGAATCATTAACTGGATTTTCGATACTCGCTCCTTTGCCTGCAGGTCAGTCATAACAAATAATAATGTTGATTTGCGTTAATTTACATTTCATTTTGAGAGCTTCATCTTTAACGCTCATTACCTTCATAACATTTACATTACTTGAGCTGCATCTGAATTGAGTCCAGATTTTGGTTGTGTCCTAATTATCATTTTCAAACAGCTGAACACTTTAAAGCCTCTGTGTGTAGAATATTATAGAAAATATGTTTCTGTATGAGAGGTTCCAGATATTTTTTATGTGATTGCTCAATTAGACAATGGATATTTGTATCTGGAAGATGATGAACTTAACATAAAAAATATATACTGTTTTTTGTTAAAATGCAAAGTTAAGACTTACTTGTTCTTCTCTTTCGAAGACACCAAAGTACCACACCAATGATGGCGAGAATTGCAAAGCATACTCCCAAACTGAGAACAATGGTTGTTGTTTGAGAATCTGTAAATAAAAACATAAGCCACATTATAATGCTTGCTTACATTCATAAACTTAGTCAAGTGTGTTACTGCATCACATCCTGCCAGACTGTTAGA
This sequence comes from Pseudochaenichthys georgianus, assembly GCF_902827115.2. Lineage (NCBI taxonomy): Eukaryota > Metazoa > Chordata > Actinopteri > Perciformes > Channichthyidae > Pseudochaenichthys > Pseudochaenichthys georgianus. Next base: position 34,740,162 of record NC_047519.1, on the reverse strand, counting down.
TTTAATTACACAAAAATAGCCTTCTTGCCGACCTAATCTGTTGTAAGAAATCATTCGATTTGTTTGCTTTAACCCTAATATGTTAAACCAAACAGTTATTCAGTTAAATGTGGAACTGCCATCCTTCTTAAGGTCACTGATTAAGCAAATGTAAGCACCACCTGGTTCTTGTTTTAACAAATGTGTTCTTAAAAAATTATTATACTGAATGCTCTAAACGTAACTCCAAACTGTGTGTTATTATCAGGAAGTAGTTTCTCTTTCAGTCTTACCATCTTGCTGGTGGCAGACATCTTTGATTCTTTTGGTTGTGTTGGTCCAGCTGACATGGTTGCTATGGTTACATATGATCGATCCACTTAATTGGTGGACCTGGAGAAAAGTATCAGGGATCCCCTCTGACCGCTCTCCTCCCTCCTGACTGCAGGTGTTGTTGTCACATGAGAAAGTGCTGTTGATGTGAGAGTCCTGTGAGCTGCAGGTCACAGTGAAGCTACAGGAGGGAGAGCTTTCAGAGACAGAGCTCACTGTGAGGAGAGGGAGAGACGCTCGATCTGAGGAGGGAAGGAGCAGGGGAAGAGTTTTAGAAACAAGACTACAGAAACTCTATCATTGTTTGAGAGGTTAACAAACCTACCTTGAACTTCGATCTTGTATTTAGCTGCTTCCGTTTCGCCTCCTGAAAGCTTTGTCACTACAGCAGTATATTCTCCACTGTCTGCCTCTTGTAGATTCTTCAAGATCACAGAGTAATTGTTCCCAGGAAACTCAACCCTTCCAGTGTAATTAGCAGAGACTCCTTTGTCATTAGAAGTGAATCTCACTATGTTACTTTCACTAAATTTCCAGGAAAAAAAAATCTAATTTCCCAAGAACAACAGCTTTGGTGACATTCAGATGCAAATCCTCTCCGTTCAGCACAAACACAGTCCCAGCACTGATCCCTGTAAAACAGTAGACACATCATACAGTAAATATCACACAATATACTGTATTGGTTCAAAACTGAATATTTCTCTATTCCTACTATATGTAATTATAAATACCTTCATTTTATGAATAATCAAAGTAATAATCTGAAGTGGTTTTTAAATCTACGAAAAGGTAGTGTGCCTTGGGGTCGAGAAATATTTGCAGGGGTGCCTGGGAACCACTGCTCTCTAGAACAGGGGTTCCCAAAGTGGGGGGTCGCGAGATAATTACAAAATAAAAATGTAAAATAAATAAAAAAATGTTTTACTTTATTTGTATTAATAATAATAACAACAACGTGTGCATAGACATGGCGGACTGGCCATCTGTATAATTTCCCCGCAGCGAGGCTCCCCCCTTTGATAATCCACTAGCAGTGTTTCTCAAACTTTTTCATACCAAGGACCACTTAACCAATAAAATACACTCACGGACCACCTAACTCCACAAATATCCAAAAACAATAGGCCTGCTTGCTTACCACTCCAACAGTACACAACAGCCTAATAATGACAGCTAAACCTTCTCTATATCGCCTCGTTCACACAATAAATCAACAATACAAATGCAACTACAGTTTATATAAGCATTTATTCCAATGCGAATTAAAATGCTCACAGGTTTTACACCCATTATGAAATGTAGACTACATTTATTACGGAGTTTATGTCCGAGGTTGGCTACTGAGAGATATGCAAAATACACCGCATGTAGTAACAAAAATAAAAAAACGTTTTTGCAGCCCCAACAACAGCCTCTGATCATCAACAGACTTCATGCAATGCTTCATTGGATGCATATTAGATAATAATCTCTATCTAACTCCTAAAACATCTAAATCTACTTTCAGCATGGATAAATGTTCATAAAATACAACCATTGTTTGTTCTATATGCTTCTTGAAATTTCTCAAAAAGTTAGCTTTCTAATGTAACATAAAGTACTGCGACCGCTGTTTGCATGAAAACAAACATCTGATCCGAAAAACTCCGTCTCTCCTGCACTATCTCATCGGATCCAAATATGGTCATTTCCGTTGTATCAGCAACCAATCTCATTGGCTGGTGTCAATTTCTGACAACGTGATTCGTTCAGATGCGTCACGTGGTGTGCTAAAACACAAAGCTTTCCGCAGAACTTTCAATCTCAAAATGGCAAAAGAACAACGAAATAAACGTTCACAGAGAAGACGACAACTATTGTCACTTGCACGAAGCAAGGTTATACAAAAAACAAATGACCCCGAACATGAAATACATTCACGGAGTGCGTCGAGGCGCAAACTTTAGATGCTAATATGACTACAAAATCAAACAAGAATTTTGAACCTGACTTTATCCAATGTTCAGATTTGTGTTCCTGCATATTTAAACATGATATTTCAGAAAACGTGTAATACAAAAAACAACTGTCTTACAAGTGATTAACAGTAGAAATGTCTTACTGATATCTTTAAGTTAAAAAAAGTTACCCTATCCACCTGTAGTGTCTCACCTTAAGTAGTGCTACAGTGCAACAACTTTGACTGTGAAACAAAACAAGTTGATCAACAAGAGAAGACAAAAAAATGATGTTCTTACCTTGTGATTCACATAAATAAATTCGATAAACGACAAAGAGAACTGTGACAAACGACTTCATAATGAAATGTGATGTATGCGGCAGTGTCATAGCAGAGGCTTCTCAATACTCAAATTTCCCCTCCTCGACTCCTCGACTCCTCGGTCCTCCGGTAGTGACCCGGAAATGAATTTCAGCGCGCCATTTTGAAGGACGTCTCATTTCTCTAAATGCACACCGAGGACCGAGGATCGAGCATCGAGGAGGCTCTCTGGAGGAGCTATAACCGAGGATACACTGATGGTTCCTCCACGGCTCCTCCGCGGATGCATTTCCGGGAACGGTGGAGGCGTGACGCACGGCCGGACTTATCTCAGCCAATGACAGCTCTGCATGCATCCCCTGGATATTATTTGAGAACCTGCTCTCATCGCAACGCGATGTTTACAGTGAGAACAGCTGTGAGGTCCTGCAGAAAGCAGAGCAGTGTGTAAAATATATATCACTCAGTATAACAGGCCTACTCTCTTTATTTGCTTTAGTTTAGTAGATATCTACAAAGAGTCCATATTTTTCTAAAACCATTTAGTGCTTCACATAATAAAATACACAACGGCTGTAGCCTGATTATGCTTTAGCAGCTGTAGGTGTGTGTGGTACAGTATGTAGGTGTGTGTTGTACAGTGTGTAGGTGTGTGTTGTACAGTGTGTAGGTGCGTGTGTTGTACAGTGTGTTGTACAGTGTGTAGGTGTGTGTGTTGTACAGTGTGTAGGTGTGTGTTGTACAGTGCGCAGATGCCGCGGACAGACGGGTCTCAGTTGGTTTGATGTCCTTACTTTTAATACTTGCAAATACAACTTTTGGCCCGTAATTTCAATTCCCCATTTCAGCGACCAGAGAGAGAGAGGGGGCGGGGGTATATCCAGTCTCTGACTGTGTTACGTTATTATGAGAGTGCTCTCATACTTTAAATTGTATATATTTATATAAATATATTTGTGTGTGTGTGTCCGCATCTGTAGCCTGTTATTGTCTCATTATACCGCACTCTCAATGAATTCAAATAAAATATGTGGGGGAACAATGTTCAGCTGATCTAACAGAGATTATAAAATATGACAAAACACTCGACAGCTGATGCAGCTGTTGCCACGTCATAATGAACGGACGTCGCTTTAATATGACCGCTCAGAGGAGAGGAGTTCTCATTTCTTTAAACGTCTGCTACTTCCCCTCCTCTCTCCTCGGTTCCCCTCCTCGGTCCTCCGCTCGCATCTCCTGTGGGCGGGTCTAAGTCTCGAGGAGGGGAGTCGAGGAGGGGAAATTTGAGTATTGAGAAGCCTCTATAGCGACTTTTATGTGTTTTTGTTGTTGTTCTTCTTCAACTTGTAGGGTTAGGGTTAGGGTTAGGCATTACCGCCACCAACTGGACTGGAGTGTGGACAAGATACTATGCAGAAAAGAATAAACATTAAAGAGGCTGTTGTTAAATTACAAGCTGTTTTTAACACTATTCAGACTCAGCTCTCTGAATTAAAGCTTCTTTTAAATGTTGAGAAAACCAAGGTAATGCTCTTTTCAAAAGCTAAAAAGACACCAGAGCCTGTTTTAGATATTGTAACTACGCAAGGAACAAAGTTGTTGCCTGTTACAAATACCTTGGTATCTGGCTTGATGATTGTCTCTCTTTTAAACTTCATCTCAATAATCTGCTTAAAAAACTGAGGGTTAGGCTAGGTTTCTTTTTCAGAAACAAGTCCTGTTTCTCGCTTGAGGCCAGGAAAAGGCTCTGTGACCTTTGACCTGTGCTGGACTATGGGGATTTGTTGTATATGAATGCACCTGCCAATTACCTGAGCCAATTGGATGCTGCGTATCACAGCGCTCTGAGATTTGTCACAAATTGTAAAGCGCTTACACATCACTGTACCCTGTATACCAAGGCAGGTTTACCATCACTCTCTGTACGGAGGCTCAGTCATTGGTACACGTTTATCTATAAAGCTTTGTTGGGTAAACTCCCGTATTATATCTGCTCTCTGATAACACAGAGAGTTGCAAGCAGCTATTGTCTGAGGTCATATGATGTAGTCTTGTTAGATGTGCCAAGAGCAAGGACTGTCTCAGGTAAGACAGCTTTTATGTGCGCAGCTCCACTTGCTTGGAACAATCTTCAGCAAGAATTGAAACTGAGCAATCTCATTCCTCTGCATGTTTTTAAAGCTAGGGTAAATGAAATGCTTGCCGATACAATGGGCACTTGTAAATGTCTATAACTATGTATCCTGTAAATATAATGTATAATGTCCTTTATTGTTTTATGTTTCATGTGGAACCTATATGCTGCAGGTCTCCCTTGAAAAAGAGATCTATGATCTCAATGGGACCAATCTGGTTAAATAAATGTTTGAAATGAAATGACATGAAACAAAAGAATAATAACGTAAACTCTAGATTATTTTAAATGTATCAATTTCTCTTAGAAATGTAATAATCTCACAATATATATTGCCTGATGTTTTCCCTAACAGCCCTGATAGCAAAAAGTCATGGCATTTTGCTTTCTTCAGTGTCTGGAAAAGCACATTCCTCTGAGTAATATATTTCCTGCAATGCAGTAAAACATGTTCGACAGTTTCTGGCTGGCTACAGTGTACATGTTCCGGTTGGATGCTTTCCTATTATTCTTAATGTATGATTGAGACCTGTATGATATTCTCATCCGAGAAATTACATTTTCTTCCCTTCCCTCAATTTAATCAGCGAAGATTGAACTTTTGTCCGTAGATCATCAATCAGCGATGAAAAAAATAGCCAAACAAATTAAGTCATGATTTTTAGTAAGAAAATATATATTTCTAGTATTTGAACCTAATGTTTTCGTGAAATGTAAGCATTTATTTCAACACACATTTATTTAGTTAGATAGATTTTTTGACAGAGAGCTTTTCCCGGATGGGTAGATAATGTTGAATGAGGCTCCCTTTAATTTCAGATGATATCTTTCTTAATCAGTGGAACACAATACATTGGTAAAACTAGACTAAATAAAATGTACTTAGTTACTTTCCACCACTGACCTCCACACAATACAGACTGCAAGTTAACACCACCATGTGCAATGTATAATATCCACTCATGTAACACCATTGTACATGAAACGAAAAGGGATTTTGTATTGTTATATCTGATTCTAAAAGCATCAGATTTTTTTCCTGCATAATCCCGTGTCCCCACTAGGTGGCGGAAGTGCGCATCTTAACCATTTTGACAGCCACCAAAAAGAAAACAGAAGAAGAAGAAGTAGCCTGATCATGCGAACATCTCCAGAATGGTAACTGGTTATCATGTTGTAAATGTTATCGTTACTCTGCTTATTTTTATATAACAATACAGCCGAAATGCATTAACATGTCCACTTATCTCCATTATGTTCAGCTTTAGCGTTACATTGACCGCTAACCTGTGAAAACAGCTAACTTAAGTAAAGTGGTTAGCATCAGAGTTAGCATGTAGCTAAATGATACCAAAACAACTGCTTTACTATCTTCATTTTCACAAATGTTGCTACATAATATTAGTCATTTTCAGGCTTGACACGCAGGTTGTGGTTGTACATCATTGAAACAAGGTCATTTAGAAAATGTCCCATGTTTAAAATATATAATACACTGTAGTATGTCATATATTCATTGTCTTAAGTTTCTTTTGAGCTTTTTAGGTTATTATTTGTAGATTTTCTTTGTTTATGTTTGCACCACCATACACCAAAGCTAATTCCTTGTTTTATGTAAACGTGTAAAACACTTGATTCTGATAAGTATTGTGGTGATGTGTTCAATGTCAGGGTACCCAAGTGAAAGATGTCATCATTAAGCCTGACGCCCCCAGCTCTCTGCTGCTGGACAAACATGCAGACTACATCGCTGCCTACGGCTCCAAAAAGGATGACTATGTGAGTAAAAGGCACTTTCATAGGATTAATTGATGTTTTTTTACGAGTGTATCTTTTAGTTCCCAGAGTAAGATGTTCCCAAAGTGTATTTTATCTTTATATGACACATGAAGGACACTTTTTAGAGGAATTCATGTTTTAAGCAAGGCTTGTTTGGCCATTGTTAAATATTCAATATATGTTTTTCATGGTCAATAAGTAGAAATCACCCACCTTCAGCTGAAACCGATCTACTCTTTGAAACATACACCATGACATGTGCAGATATACCACAGAATGTCAACAATTCTTCTTGTCATATTCACTCATTCGTCTACATCAGGGGTGTCAAACTCAAATTCATCGCGGGCCACATTAGCATTATGGTTGCACTCAAAGGGCCGGTTGTAACCATATAAATATATAATATATACAAAATAATGTAAAATTATAATTACATTATTGCCTCTGCATTGGATTATTATCGGATAGGGTAATAACTTAGTAATTAACTACGTCTGAAAGCAGAAGTCCAGGGCAAATAATTCTTTCTTCATGTAACTGTATAAGAACGTATTATATTCTTTGCAAGCTCTTGCGGGCCACATCAAATGAAGTCGCGGGCCGGATTTGGCCCCCGGGCCTTGAGTTTGACACCCCTGGTCTACATAATATGACTTTACTCGGCATCGGTTTTGACCCACCATTTTTTTCCCTTTGGGCGTTTATATTTCCAAAGTGGCTGAACATATTTTGACTGTAATAACTGCATTCGAAACTCTCACTTCAACTTCCTTGCTTGATCTGTGAATGGCCTTACCAACCTCTTCCAACATCGTTAAGTAAAGAGAATAATGCTAAGGCTAGTCTTGGAACCAAGGAACATTTATTCTGGAAAAAACCCATTTGAAATCTCCTAAGATTGTCTTTACCACAGATCAGGGATTTAACCAAAAACCCATTTAAAAAATCCCATAGATTTTGAGATGAGGGACCCATAAGTGCAATAAAGCTGACTCATTCCTGCTGCACTGTTTATCTTTCCTGTTTGTTTGTGTTTGTCCAGGAGTACACACTGTCAGAGTACCTGCGGATGAGCGGCATCTACTGGGGGCTGACGGTGATGGACCTGATGGCGCAGCTGCCCCGGATGAACCGGCCGGAGATCGTAGACTTCATCAAATCCTGTCAGCACGAGTGTGGGGGCCTCAGCGCCAGCATCGGACACGACCCCCACCTGCTCTACACCCTCAGCGCCGTGCAGGTGACTCCTCAGACAGCCAACAGGAAATGTGACAGATTGCTAGCTTGTTTTTCTCATCAACTTCTGTGGATGACAGAAGTTGGAAATGTCGCCAACAAACGGAAAAAATAGTATACTTGGCTTTGATTCAAAGTTGATGCAAGCAGACATTTTAAGTACGTTTTAATGGATTTTGTTCCTGGAGGACACACAGAACTATACAATAACTTAGTTTCTTATAGATTTTATTTCTCTCTCTCTAGCAGCCTCAGTATCTGTGTTTTTAAAGCATTTTTTCTTCTGAAGGATCTTTTTGATTCAAATGTTATGAGTATTAACCTCCCAGCAAAACGGTTCAATGTGTGTGTGGGCTCCAGGTACAAGTGCCCTGCCTGCAGCCCACATCCTTTCACTCTATTTACTGTTGTACTCCTTTCTTCAGATCCTGTGCTTGTACGACAGTGTGGATGCTCTCGATGTGGACAAAGTGGTGGAGTACATCAAAGGGCTGCAGCAGGAAGACGGATCATTTGCAGGAGACAAATGGGGTGAGCCAGACTTACTCTGATTAACGTCTCAAGAAACATTTGCTCCTCCAATGAAAAATAAGAAATAAAAGCAGACAATCATTTGAGTAAAGGGGATCGAATAATAGGCATTTCATCCAATAACTTGTATAACAACAAACATTTACAAATTAGAGCTGTAACAATTAGTCTAACAACAGATTAGTGAACAAACACCCACTATTTAAAAATAATAATACAATGTTTAAGTCGTTTTTTCATGCAAGAATTCCAGAAAATGCAGTTTTTAGCTGCTTTATTATGATATGTCCTGTTTTATACAGTGGTGAACCGTCAGGGCCTTCAAGGTATCTGGAACACTCGGATAAAACAAACAAAAAATCGATTTAATTGTATAAATGAAATGAATAAATGAGAATCGTCTGTGTTGTTGATCTGTAATATTACAGTGTCACGTTGATTTGTTTGTCCTCTCGGACCATGCACTCCGCATTTCAGTGGTTTTGTGTTAGAAAAGAAAGCAACCAATCAGATCTTGCTCTGGGTCTCTGGGTAGAATATCCTTCACCAAGGTATTCTACATCCTTGATAGGATGCCCTGGCCGTTGCACTGAATGAGAGCGTACGTTTGGACTGACAGTTTGATCAACCAATCATATTGATTTGTAGCCAATGGGCGTGTTCTTTCAGAGTTCCCCTTGGTTCCAGGGTGTTCTAGAAGGCCCGCTAGTTCACTGGCTCGAGACGGAGGATCTAGATGAATGCGACGAAGCAATTCATGCCGTGTTATTGTTTTTAACGTTGAAATGACAAGTGCAACAGGTGGAGAGGAAGTTGTTGCTGAATTGTTTTCAAGACGACAATTCAGTGAAAAGACGGACATTATATCAACGGGGGGGGGGGGGGGGGTGTGTGTGTACAGAAGGTCCAGTTGTGATAGACACGGTTCGCCACTAACATTGAACTGAGTATCATTTGGACTTGGTCTGACAAGAAAGACATTGCAGTCGTCCCCTTGAACTTTGACAAACTGGGATGCATTTCTTTTTGTATTTTCTGACATTTCTTAGACCAATTGATCATTGATAATAAAAATAATGGTTTCTGCCCCGGTACAATTCAAACGTGTGTCGTTGTGCTTGCAGCGTAAGTTGAACTTAAACATATAATAATAATAAATATAATATGAAATACCATGTTTGCGTTACAGGAGAAATAGACACCAGATTTTCCTTCTGTGCCGTTGCGACACTTGCTTTACTGGTACGTATATCATGTACAGGTTGTGTCTTGTCTCAACAGTGTAACTCTTTCTAATCTGAAGATGACTCTCTGTCCTCTCTTCCTTCTAAGGGCAAGATGGACAAAATAAATGTAGACAAAGCTGTGGAGTTCATCCTGTCCTGTATGAACTTTGACGGGGGATTTGGCTGCAGGCCGGGTTCAGAGTCTCACGCTGGTCAGGTGAGTCCACTCACGTTCACCTTTTAATGCAAGACAATCGCTATTTGAGTTTCCCTTTCATCTCTTTTAGACCAGAAGCAGCACATCCAGGGTTTAACCCTGAAGAAGGTTCTAGCAGAAATGTGTTCAACATTTGATGTGTTTATCTGATGTCGTTTTACAATTATCCTTGACATATGTTGTAGGCTTAGGAAAACACAGTCGCAGGTCAAACCAACAGATTTCCTGGATCATGTAAAAACGAACCTTTAGAAGACACTGTATGAGAGACTAGCTTCCACTTTATTAAACCGTTCAACAGCTGAACTGAAGAGCATGCTCTTTTCAAGACAAATCATATCTAAAAATTCAAATCTCAATAGAAACCTACTTCATAATCCATAATGACCGTACCTCTAATACACTTAAATTCAAAAGATATCACTTCAATGCAGGGACGCGGGAAGTCAGTCAGAGTTGGGGGTTCGGCCGGGGGGGGGGGGCGTTTGCGCTACAGAGGAGGCGGCCCTGTATAATAACGTCATATTAAATGCAGTCATTTGGTCTCTAGCAACAGCTTGTGAGAGTCGTTTTAATGCTGCCAGTTTGTTGACGGCCTGTGTGTTGATGGGACTTCTCATGCTCCCTAAATGTTTCCCCTGCCTTTCGCCAGTTCTTAAATCCTCCTTTCACAAAACTCCCATCCCTGATCTTGTCTGCACTGACAAGCTTCTTTTCTATAGCAGAGCAACAGAAGAAGCATTCTCACTTTCTCTTATAGTGAAGCTTCTTATAGACTGCTCACGGCCCCTACACACGGCGGCGTGCGTTGCCGCTTGGCGGTGGGCGTGTCTTGAGCTTGGGAGTCAACGCGACCAACAACCAATCACATGAATGCCCCGGACATACAAAGCAAAGCATTCATGCTGGCTAAATATACTGTCTATGCTTGCTAGCTGTCCATTCAAACGAAGTACACTCCCTACACTCTATATAAACTCCCCAAACAGGCGAAAACCTACCAGTTTCCCCCACTGTCTCTGCCCCCTCCCCCCATGCCTGGCTCCTCCGGTTTGTATCCCGGTATGTAAAGAGGGACTGGTCATAGAGTACCGGGTGATTCCCGACCGCCACGATCATTTTCTCCTCCCTTTTGTTGACATATGGGAAATGACTGCGGTCTGGCTCTCCCAACATACACGCGGTTTGATTGGCTAGTGCTTGTACTGTCAGATTTACATACGAGGGATTTGATTGGCTGACGCCTCCGTCGAGGCGGCAAAAGTAGAACATTGCTCTACTTTTGCAGCGAGCACCGCGAGAGAAGCTACGCTTTGCTCCCACAATGCAGTTCGGCGAATCGTGACGTCACCCCATTCAAAGTGAATGGACAGAAGCGTAGAAGCGGCACCGCACGCCGCCGTGTGTAGGGGCCGTAACACTCAAATGCCAACTCAAAAATAGTAACTCAAAATAAAACTTTTGTATTGATTTGTTGAGTGAACCTTTTGGCGTTGCAGTTACAACTCTCCGCCAACAGATGGCACCGCCCGCGTCCCTGCTCAAATGTACATCTTTTATGAATAGAATAGGAAATCTCTGGGGAAATGTAAAAGCAAATCCTTGCCTCTGCAGGTGTTGAGCTGCCACTTTCTAAACACATGTTATTTATTTGTGAGGCTGTGGGCTGGTCTTGTGGGAAGATGAAATCCCAACGGAGCGACTGTCAGTCCCTCACACTGACAGCTGAAATGTCCTCTGGAGTCGGACGCCGTTACACTCACACCCCTCTTCAGCGGTGACATGTGTTAAACTTCTTCTCACCTGTGCTCCCTGTGGTCTCTTCCCTGCCGTCCGTCAGATCTACTGCTGCGCCGGCTTCCTGTCGCTCACCGGCCAGCTGCACCAGGTGAACGCTGACCTGCTGGGCTGGTGGCTCTGCGAGAGGCAGCTGCCGTCCGGAGGCCTGAACGGACGCCCGGAGAAGGTCTGTGCCCTCCAGAGGATGTGCGGGGAAGTCAAGGGGCTTCTTGTCATTGATCAACCTTAACTAAATCAGGACAGAATGGTTACTGAAGTAGTTCTGCTGCTCCTATTCTTATTTCTTCTCTATCTGGAAATTATTTTTGATTAGTTGTGAGTTCCACAGGACACAAGTTTATTCACACTGGAAGAGTTTAACACAGATTTCCTGGCTGCCGTTATGATATACTTATATGGCTGAGTCTAACAAAACTATTTAGCTCCACAGCTTTAAATGTGCTATATGTGTTCATTGTATGATGACTGTCTCCCCCACTCCGCCCCCTTCCTCTGTGAATGTGTGTGTATGTGCTCAGATGAGAGTGTGTATGTGCTCAGATGAGTGTGTGTATGTGCTCAGATGAGTGTGTGTATGTGCTCAGATGAGTGTGTGTATGTGCTCAGATGAGAGTGTGTATGTGCTCAGATGAGTGTGTGTATGTGCTCAGATGAGTGTGTGTATGTGCTCAGATGAGTGTGTGTATGTGCTCAGATGAGTGTGTGTATGTGCTCAGATGAGAGTGTGTATGTGCTCAGATGAGTGTGTGTATGTGCTCAGATGAGTGTGTGGACTGCTGAGCGCAGAGTGGCCTTCACTGTTGACCAAATATTAGCAAAACATTTGATGATGAATCACATGGAGCATTGAATGGATCTCACAGACGGCATCTCCTCATTAGATGGGGAGCTTTGAAAAGCTCAGACGGCAGCATTTTGACCGCCAGGTTTGGGCTTTCACAGCCGAAGTCTCTGTGCGGGGTTGCATGTCCCTGCAATCCCATATATTTCTCCTTGCTCCTGCTGACTGCTCCAAGTGCAACATTTCTACTCATTTAAATTAGCAAAAGTAATTCCGTTAACTTGTAAAATAAATCAATATATGTACATTTGTTTATATCACAATCATAAGGAAGCTGGGCTCTAACTTGCTCGTACAGTACTGACACAGCTCTGGTTGTCTTTGTGTCCTTCAGCTTCCGGATGTGTGCTACTCGTGGTGGGTTTTAGCGTCTCTGAAAATCATTGGCAGGATCCACTGGATCGACAAGGCCAAGCTGCGCTCGTTTATTCTGGCCTGTCAGGACGAGGAGACCGGAGGCTTTGCCGACAGACCGGGAGACATGGTGAGCCGTCACACATGAGCAGCTCCTGCATGCTGTGATGGAAAGAGGAAGACCTGTGTTTTCCCCAAATCCTGTTTCATTTCATTTCAAACCGTTATTCATGCAGGTGAGCCCATTGAGATAATTGATCTCTTTTTCAAGGGTGACCTGCTGCAAGTAGGTTCCACATGAATACATATAGACATGACAGAAAACAAAAAGGACATCATACAGCATAACAAAAAACTCGTCTAACCCCGTCTGCACATCCTTGATCCCCTCCTTTGTCCCTCTACCTGATATATCTTTTGAACCGGTTAAAAGGTATGAGATAAAGAGATCTTGAGGTGGATGGCAATGGACTTAAGTACTGGAGGGTTTTAGATAAGATCAGACTCTACGTAACCCTGTTAAGCATCTACCCAGAGATGTGAGCATATTGAAGATGTAATCAAAAAGACTTCAAAGCTATTATAATAGTAATAATATGGAAAAAGTACTGGAAAGAAACAATACTAAAATAGAATAGAAACATTGTTACGATTGTTATTATGTAAATAATGTCCATAAACCATTCTTAATACATAGCCTGGCTAAATAAGTAAGTGTGCAGCTCCTTTTTGCTTATTGTATTCCCCTTAAATGTGAAGTGTCATGCCTCGTCTCTGCAGGTGGATCCTTTCCACACTCTGTTTGGAATCGCAGGTCTCTCTCTTCTCGGGGACGAGCAGATCAAGCCGGTGAATCCGGTTCTGTGCATGCCGGAGGACGTCCTGCAGAGGGTCCGCCTGCAGCCCGACATCCTCAGCTAGCCCACACACACGCACGCACACACACACACACACACACACACACACACACACACACACACACACACACACACACACACACACACACACACACACACACGCGCACACGCACGCACACAGCTGCCCTGCTAAACACCCAGAGAGAGAGAGGGGACCACTACTCATCTTAGTGTTAACTGAAGTTCACAGACGCATTCAGATGCAGGTTTCACGAAGGACAAAGAGAGTCCGTCTTCACACCCTCACAACTTATGTTATCATGTCCCTTTTGTCGGTTTTACTGCAAGAGAACAGTTTGGAAAAGAGACCATCAGTGCTAAACTCCAGAAACCATTCCTTAGATTTCCGACTTACTCTGTCTGAGGGAAAACATGTGACCGTTAGAACTGGAATATTCTCACGCCTCTCATTGGCCAGAGCCAGAGGCACTGAGTAACTCTGCTTTGTGATGTGCATTAACCAAATGATCAAGGTAGATTATCTTTGACACTTGACTGGTTCTGCCTTTCTTATGCATCGACTGTGTCAAATACATTGTAATTGAAAAGTAAAAGCATGTGAAGGTAAAACTATCCTTGTCCTGTTTAAACTAGAGCACCACCCCTTTGCTTACATCTCTTACAAGTGGAGAAGCAACATATGACTCGTTGTGAACAAGTTGGTTAACTTCAGTTTACAGTACTGACAGGAATATTTGTTTGCATAGATTTGAGGAAGTTCTTTTGTCCCTAGAGGTATACAACATGGCCACGTCTTTGTCTCTTGCCAAGCACGTTTAACGTCTTATCCACAATCTTAGCTACACTATTTATTTAAACCTGTGTTACTCAACCCAGATGTGTGATGCAGCTGTGGGCAGAGAGTTAAGCCCCCAAACTGTGTTAAAACATGAAATAAATGTTCGTCTTAAATGTTGATGATTTTTAAGCTTCTTCTTAAGTGTACCCCCCCCCCTTTTCAGTAATAACTGATTGTCATATTGCCGCACTCTTGTCTTTCTTTGATCTGTTGTAAGCTGTTTACAACAGTGTTTACATTGTTACAGAGAGTCACTAAATCACTTATTAGTGTGTCCCCAATTTAAATGACAAACTGATAAATGTTCATATGGACATTGTTATGCCAAGTTAATGCTGTGTCATTACTCAAACAAATCCATTTATTGTTATCATCGGGTTTATATCTCAATTATAAAGAAATTCAAAAAGTCAAAACTTTAGGGTAAACTTCTGTTTCTCATCTCTGTCGTGGGGGCCGCTCGAATCCAAAAAGCTGCTTTCTGTTGCGCAACTGTCTGTGTGTATATTCATGTAACTTATTTGTTATTTTGGTTGGCAATAAATGTAGGATAACTCCATCAACTCTGATTCAGTATGTGTGTGCACTAAATGGCAATAGGGATATTTGTAATATCTCTCAGTATATGGGACAAATTGGGTAATTATCCAACCCAGTTTATTTTAGTCACTGGATATCACTCACTGTGATCAAGGACAAATTGGATACACATTATTTAAACATTCGCTTCACATATTTCACATTCGACAAATAAATAAAACTACATTTACAAATAAAAACATGATGAAGTAAAGAAAACAAAAACAAAGAAACACTCAGAAATGTAAAGCAATTTTTAAATGACCTTGACTTCCAAGAATTCGGACAATGAATCACTTTTTGTGTGCAAATAATCCAGCCCTTCCTTTGTAAATCAGTCTATCCGATACATACAATACATCTCCTTCAACAATACATGTATAGTAGGTATATCCATGTTTTCTCTAAGATCAAGCTAATAACTTTATTTGTATAGCACCTTTCATACAGGGGATTGCAGTTCAAAGTGCTTTACATCAGTAAAAAATAAGACATAAAATCAGTGTAAAACAAGCAGCAAGAGCAAAGCATAAAATGGGATACAAATAATTACAAATAAAAACATGGGGAATAAAACAGAGAAATAGTGCAATGTCTATCACAGAGAATAGTGCAGTATAATAGTGTAAAATCAGTAAATAATATCCTATTGGCTTGCAGGAATCCAAAGTCGTTTTAATTTGTAACAACTATAAAGTGATGTGAAATGTAAGGCAAGGCAAGGCAAGTTTATTTATATAGCACTTTTCAACACAAGGCAATTCAAAGTGCTTTACAAAAAATGAAAGACATTAACAAAATGGCATTTAAAATCAGTCATTAAAAAGAAAAGCTAATAAAATAAACATTAAAAGAAATACATGGATAAAAGTTACAGTGCAGTCTAAGATGTGAATAGTTCAATTAAAAGCAGCGACAAAATGAAAAGTCTTCAGCTTGGATTTAAAAGTAGTCAGAGTTGCAGCGGACCGGCAGGTTTGTACCTAATAGTACACACATTTCTACTCTATTCGTCACCTTCCAGCCAACACATCTTTGTCTAAATTGTTTAACAGTATTTGTTTTTGATATTTCAGTTTTATTGCATAATATTAAAGAAATCATAATAAAATGTGAGGGAAGTGGCTGATAATAGTTTTAAAATGGGGTTTTAATCGGTTTACACGCTGTCAGTGTCAAGTGCTTCCAGAGTGTGGGAAAACAACAATAACCATGCTCAGAGCTGATTGGCTGTTGGTAACGGTTGGCCCCACCATGGCCGATGTGGATTATCTTCTACAGCTGACATCGACATTTAGATCAAATATATGTGGCGGTGTGGGTTTCATGTACTCTCGGTTTGCTGACAACGCCACCTGGGGGAGTTTCGCCCCCAGGAAATTACTAAAAACTAAAGTTTATACAATTTCATAAAAGGCAATCAGGTTCGTTTGAACACCACAGGCAGAGACAGTATAAAAGATATTACAACAATTGTTATTTTATTTAGCACATAATTGTATTCCTAATAATACACAATATAATATTCTAAAAGTTCTCCAGGGAGGAGGCAGAAGGACAGTGCTGGGGTTTACCACGGCGGCAATTAACAAAACGGGGAGGAAGGGGTCAAATAAAAATCACCCGTGACACTGCACATCAAACAAAACGGACACGTGAAGAACACCACCACCAGGGATTGGGTTTGCCGCCTAGAGCCCACAGCACCTGTCCGGCACAAGAGAAACAGTTAAAAATCAGTAAGATAATAAAACGTGGTTGGAGATGAATAAACAAAAAGGAAAACAACTAAAATAAACCAAATCTAAATAACCGTAAACAACAAAAACTTGAGTAAACTAATTTAACAAAAGAAAATAAACAAAATCACACGATAACAAAATACTATGAATGTACTCAAAACATAAATCAAAAGAAATCAACTAAACAATAAGTGTCCTTGAAATTCCGCGACCTCAAAACGGCCCCGGTGACAGTCCAACACGGAGTAGTCAGGGCCTGTCAATTATATGAGGCCACAGCTCGGTGCGAGAGCTCGCCGAGCCAAAACAGCAGGTAGGGGGGGGGAATGATGACCAGAGGTGGGGAGAGTGGTTACGGCGTCCCAACTTGTACAGCTAGGCGCTGCCACAGAGCCCACTAGGAAGGGAGAATGTTTATGGCACCCCTGGAAAGTGGTTTAAAATGACTGGTGAATAGCCTACTTAAGTTTATTGCATTAAAAGTTATCCATGGGGAAGTTCATACATACCAGCCTGTGCGGCCAGTTGCAGCCACAGAGCCCACAGGGAAGGGAGAGCGAGACCCAACAATCCCACGGCCAAATCCCACTGTGACATGAATAACAGTCAGTACACCAGAGGAACCAAGCTGAAGATGAGAACACGGCAGACAACGGCAACTCACCAATAGTTGCAACACTGCAAAACCGGAAACCTCCGGAGCCAATCCTCCTCAAACGCACCAGGCGTCAGCTGCGCTAAAACAGAGTAGTGTCAAGCCGGGTGTCGCTCGTGCCCATGAATAGATGACAGAAATACAAGAGGTTTTACCTGTCTGGTAGAGAGTGTGATGCGCGAGCTGCCACGCCAACCAATCCACGCGGCCACATTCAAGGAGAAGCGGAGGGGGAGGGAGCAGATTTGTCTCCACTTAAATAGCAGGTGCGCAAAATAGCAGGTGCGCTGGCATGGTGCCAAGCAGCGTCACAGAGGGAGGAGACGTGACGTCCGGTCACATATAAATCAAATATCTAAGGAATGTTGTATTAACCAAACTTCAATGAGATTTAGCGTTTAGGGGTTTGCCATGAAAAGTGTCTAACGTTAACGGCGGCTAGCTTGTCAGAGAGGCCTCTGTTAGCTTCGTGTTTTATGGTTAGTGGTCAAAAACAAGCTTTTAGGATATCAGGCATTATTCTGAGAGGATGAACAAACATGGAACAAGAGGACATCAATATAACATTTGGACGAACATGACGTTAACAAAACTGACACCGCACCGAACCCAGATAGCAAGCGGATGTGGCCCACTTCAGGCAATGATGCGGCACTGCTGGCCTTCTTCTGGCCCGGACCAAATGGATGTGTGCCTAAAGTGGCCCACTTGTAAAATAGCAAATATGGCCCACATATCCCAAAGCAAATGTGGGCCTTTTTTGGCAAAGATGCGGTGCTCCTGCAATGTGTAATCTGGATGTCACCCTAAAGTGGCCCATATGGGAAATGGTGAATATGGCCCAAATATCACAAAACAACTGTGGGCCACCTTTGGCAAAGATGTGGCAGAATGGACAAAGGCTAATCTGGGTGTAAACCAAAAGTCGCCCATATATGACGAAGCAAATGTGGCCCAGTTATCTTAAAACATATCTGGGCCAGTTTAGGCAAAGATGCGGCACAGTAATCCGGATGTGAACCTAAAGTGGCCTACATATGACATGGCAAAAATGGCCCAAATACTTAACAACAAATTTGGACCACTTTTGGCAAATGTAAGGCACAGTCAGCACTGGCTAATCAGAGTCTGAGCCTAAAGTGGCCCACATTTGACATGAAAAATATGGCCCAAATATTCAAAAACAGACGTGGGCCACTTGTGGTAAGGATGCAGCATAATTGGTACCGGCAAATCTTGATATGAGCCTGAAGTGGCCCACAACTGATGCAGCAAATGTGGCCCGGTTATCTTAAAACATATCTGGGCCACTTTTGGTAAATATACGGCACACTTTTGGCGAGGATGCAACACTTTTGGCACAGGCTAATCTAGATGTGAGGCTTAAAAGGCCTACTTGTGACATATAGTATAAATTGTGGATTGGACTGCCGTGTGATCCGAGATAGGGTTAGGGTAGGGGTCAGCAACCTTTACTATCTTAAGAGCCAATCTGCCCTCACTTCCATCAAATAAATGTTGTCTGGAGCCGCAAAACATATTTATACTACACTATACTTTATACTATATGTACAAAAACTAAAGTTTGTTGCATTTATAAAATTATAGAACAACTATAAAGAGAACTCTTGACATGTGTGTATTTACCCGTTAAAACAAATCAAATCAACAACTCTTATGAAGAGAAAGTTTGCAATAAATTATACACTTTCCAGAACTTTCTGCATATTTGTGAAATATGAATACAATATAAATTGATCACTTACAAAAGTATCAAACTTATTTTACTGAGACTTTTCTTATTCTTAGTAAGTAAAGAGAAACATTAATCCAGGGTTAGCTCACTGAGCCGCTCTGGAGACAGATGTGACGTGTATTTCACTCATCGTAGGCCGGATACTCAAACTCTTTTTTACTTTCAGTGTCACAGTATCTGTACTGAGAGAGAGACATATGCAGCAAAGCGCCTGGGTCGGATTCAAACCCAAACCACTGTGGCTGACATGGTACGTGCTATACCATATGTATGTATGTATGTAAGCAAACACACAGAGATAATGTAATGTGAATCTCGCAATCTTTGACCCCAGGTCAGTGTGACCATTATTGTTTTGGGGGGGCTTTAATGTGCTTCTAAATGGCAATCTTGTTTTTATTAATATACAGTAGCTCTTGCATATGCTATAGTCAGTTGACTTACTATGTTTTATATTGTGTAAGTGAAGTGTCTGAGTGATTAGGTTCAGACTTGTGAAGTTCACTGTTTTATGGTCTTGATCTTTGAATGTATATTTGGTTGAGATAATTTGGAGTTGCTGTATGTGCAAAACTTGATTGCAAGACAAATGTCTTCTTGGGACAATAAACTGTGCCCTATAAGATGGTATCAACGAGCCAAACTAGGTGCTAACAGGCCATGTGTGATCTAACTTCTAGATTGCTCCACAAGTGTGGGTTGGAAGTGCTGGCAGCAGGGGATACAAATGCAGTCAGACAGGCAGACTGAAGCAGTGCAATGTTTTATTGTAAATTAGCTTACGGCAGATGCAAGTAGGCAAACAGGCAGGCAGGTGAACGGGTAACGGGTAGATAGACAATATAGGGAGGTAAGGTTCTGGTCCAGGATCGGGTGACAGAAGTTCAAAAGCAAAAACTCAAGACATATAGCAGCTGGAATGAAATGGCAAAGAAAAAAGGATCTTGACCAGTACATGTAGTGAGTGGCTGATGAGAGAAGTGAGAAAAGGTGAGCAGGGGAATGATGAAGTCTGGTGAAAAAGTCTGAGGGCATCAGATGGCTCGAGGATGGCAGGTCTAGGGAGAAAGTTCATGGCCTGGGAGGTGAGCAGGGGCTTGAGACAGGGACAGATCGTAAAGCAGAGAGCAGGGGATGGGAGTGTGGCTGGAGGAAGGGACTTGCAGGCAAACTGTGACCATTTTTTTATCCTGATGGTGACATTCTAACACCAATAAATAAAATAAATAAAAAATTCTTAATTTGTCTTACATTTGGGTTAAATATTGTCATTTAAATAACTACTATCATTTTTATTAATAATGAATAACAATATCTTTCTTAAAGAAAACAGTTATTAATATGTTTTTCAGGTTATCTGACATTAACTTTTTCATCCCATATTTAAACTATGCTGCATTCGTGGGAACTAGGAAGTCCCAGGTTTGAGTTAGAACAACCCTATGAATAGCCTTCAAGTTCTTTGTTAGAAATACAGATTTATTTAATTGTTTTGTTCAAATCAAATCAAATATTTTCAATACTACTATGGGTCTTT
Source organism: Pseudochaenichthys georgianus (assembly GCF_902827115.2). Classification (NCBI taxonomy): domain Eukaryota; kingdom Metazoa; phylum Chordata; class Actinopteri; order Perciformes; family Channichthyidae; genus Pseudochaenichthys; species Pseudochaenichthys georgianus. Next base: position 34,719,481 of record NC_047519.1, on the reverse strand, counting down.
AACCTTATTGTAGTTGTAGTTGTATCTTCTTGCTGTCTTGTGGTTATGTATCCGTGGGAATTAGCATAATTTCAAGTTGGAGTATCCCATTTCCGGGGCCTTTTGAACGCAGCATGTCTGACTTGAAACAAGCGCGAAAAAAAGGCGCACTGTCAGTTGGAAGGATTGTCGGTGGAAAACTGTGCAAAAGTCAGTGGAGTCACGGTAAGTTTGAAATGACATTATAAATATGACTTTCTGCTGGCAATCGGTATCTTACTAAGCTAATATTCTCAGTTGGAGCTAACTCCAGTTAAGCTAATATTCTTAGTGGGAGCTAAAGATAATATTCTTAGTGGGAGCTAACTCCAGAGTTAGCTACAAACTGAAAATCCAACAGGTAGCCTAACGAGAGTCCCTTAACACTAGAATCGTTTTTTATCCCCCAGAAATATGTGTAATTCTGTGAATGTAAAACCCACACACCTCAAACTTTCAATATTCCTGTGTTATATTCCAAAATTAATGTAAGCGTTGGAATATTGTAGTTAATCTCCTGTTAGCTGTTTGTTTAAATGTATCAAACATGTGTGTCATGTTGTTTTTTGTTTGTTGAGGCGCACCATTTATTGATTTGTTGTAAAAACGAATCAGAACTGAACTTGATCACAATAATAGATACAATTCATACCAATTTTGGGAGGGAGTAAGGCATCACATGTTTTTATTTGTAGGAAGTTGTTAAATGATAGCAAAAACCCTGTTACCTAGGATGTATTGCTCTGTATTATAAATTGGATTTTTATTATCCCCTAGGAATTGTAAAATTACCTGTCCCACATTTTGGTTTTGTCATGTTTGTATCATGATGTTTTTGACCTTAACAGTCATATTCACACTATGTTACAGATATTTGAAGGTGGGCAGAAAATACAGAGTGGCAAGTCACCATTAAGGTAAGCTGCTTCCATGTGATACACTTTGCTAACTATATGAAGTATCAATGTTAAATGTTGTTTCTTCTTTCTTTTTCAGAGTAACTGGCTGTTGACAACCTATACAGGTTGGCTAATTCTCAAAGAGTAATTGTTGTTGTAATTGCTGTCTCATGGAGAGGGAAAAGTGGAATATCACTCGCAGCAATTTAAGGAAAAGGGCTGTTAAAAGAGTCAACCAGTTGTTAGAATCTTTTGGTGACGAGGATAATGATGTTGCGGATAATGCTGAAGAGAACTATAGTGTTGAACATGGAGCAGTCGCTTCAGGCTCGGATCTCCCACCAAACTGTCACAGAGAGTAATGGGGAAAGTGAATTAACTAGTGACGAGTATAGCCATGTGGATGAAAGAGGGGATCTTCCTAAAGATGATTTTTTTTATTGTAGAAAACCTGTGCCGATTGCTCTTTTCTGTGGGAAGTCAAAGCCTCAGTCATTGTCAGAATATCTGAAGGATCTGGTCTGTGAGTTAAAAACCATGAGCAGTGGATTTGTTGTTAATGGTAAGACCTTTTTCTTGACTGTGTCCTCAATAATCTGTGATGCTCCTGCGAGGGCCTTTGTTAAGGGTATTAAGTCACACAATGGATACAGTGGCTGTGATAAATGTGTACAGTCAGGCAATTACATTAATCATCGCATGACATTCCCAGAAGTTGATGCTAGAGCAAGAACTGATGTATCTTTTTTAAATGCAGAGGATGAAGACCACCACATACAACATTCCCCATTTTGTGAAACATCTGTTCCTATGGTCAGTGGATTTCCACACGACTATATGCATTTAGTGTGCTTAGGTGTGGTGCGTCGTCTGCTTGATTTATGGATGGGCACAAGCGTAAAGTTGCATTCCCGTATTTCATCCAGGCAAGTCTCTTTAATTTCAGAAAAATTGCTTGCTCTCAGAAGTTACATACCTTCAGAATTTGCTAGAAGGCCAAGGGCCCTTACTGAGAGGTTACGATGGAAGGCAACAGAACTTAGGCAGTTCTTACTTTATACCGGTCCAGTCGTTTTGAGGGATGTGCTGTCTACTGAGGTTTATCAGAATTGTATGCTGTTGTCTGAGTATATACATTTTGGCAAGTCCAACATATTGCTTGCTGTTAAATGACTTTGCAAACACGCTACTTAGATCATTTGTTAAGCATTTTGGGGAACTCTATGGTCAGGGGTTTTTAGTTTACAACATACATGGTTTGACTCATCTCAGTGATGATGTGAAGGTGCATGGCCACTTAGATTTAATATCAGGGTTTCCTTTCGAAAACTACTTAAAAACAATTAAAAGAATGGTTAGAAAACCTAGCTCTCCACTGCAGCAAGTTATACGCAGCATTTCAGAACTTGATTCAACAAGTTTAAAAGATGAGGAAACTTTGAAAACCCACAACAAATTCAAAAGGCTACACTCAGATGGACCTGTTCCACATGGCTTTACAGGACATTTCTCCCAGTTTAAAGAACTGGCAACAGATGAGTTTGTCATCAGTTCATCAGAGAGGGACAGATGTATCAAGAGGAACAATAACATACTCTTGGTTCAGAATATAATTGTCTTTGAGGGTGAGGAATACATTGTCTGCAAAGAATATAGACACATTGAAAAGTTTTTTGACTATCCCCTTGACTCCACATATTTGGGAATTTGTTTTGTGTCAGATCTGTCACCAAATCTGATGTGCTTCAAGTTAGATACCAATGTGCAGAAGTGTGTCCGGTTACCTTTGGAGGTTGGTTTGGTTGTTCTGCCACTTCTTCATGCAGACCCATCCTAAATTGCAGTCTTAACATATCTGGTGTGGTAACAGTCATTGGGACTGCTGAATTTAACCAAGCTTTTTATCTTGAGGAAAATGATTGATCATTTGTGTGCATAACAGCGGTGACAGTGTCCAGCCTGCCTTCACTTATCTCTGTAGGTGCGTATCCCATATTATTATGAACATGTATTAATGATCAATTAAGCCATCATTCACCTTTTATAGCATAAGGATTATCATAAAAAAAGCTTTCTTCTAATTTAAAGACTTCTTATTATGTGAATACGTTTGCCGTTTTGAAAAAACAAAAGGTTACTGTGTTTATAGTATACTCTTAAAACTAGTAACTTTGTGCCTCTTTCTGTTCTAGGCCATGTTTCACATTGTTGATTTTCTGGAAAACCAAGAGGTTGAAGTAGTTCCAGCACTGTGGGTTGCAGATGATACCTGTCAGTGGCCAGCTCACTACAAGCACGACGACTTAATTAAAGCCATAAGAAATGAGGAGCAGCCTGAACACATCTGGGATGCATTTAGTGTCCGAATTCTATATACAGCTGGTATGCAAATAACATATTTACTGTGAGGATTCACTGATTTGAAAAATCATAATATAATGATATTTCTCTTGTTTTTACAGCAAACTACAAAACCGCTCGTCTAAAACTCCCTCAAGCGGAAACCCACACTGATCTTCAAACAGCAGAGGAAGAAGAGGAGGATGTCCTCCCAAAAAAAAAGCGTAAAAGGCTGTAAGTATTAAAGTGCAATTCTACTACTATTGTTATAGATGTAAATGTTATGGAAAAATCAACATGTGTGAATTTTTTCAGGTTCTCAAATCTAATATACAACCTCTCAATAATTAAGACTAATATACCTTAATAGAGAAGTGTTTTTTTTCATAACTTAAGTATTTAAACAAATATGTTAAAAACACTATTTAAAAAAAATGGTGCTCTGAAAACAAAATGGTGCTGGTTTGTCCTCGCCTCCAAACTATCCCTACTTACTAATGAGTCATGGTAGATATACATTTTATCTGATATTTCTTTAACACATAATTTATGCTGTATTGTTTTTCCTTTGTAATCTTTGAAATTAATTCTGCTTTCATTTCCCCCCCCCCCCCCCAAACACACTCACACACAAGACCGAACATTCGATTTGAGAGTGACAGTGATAATGACGTTACTGTCAAACAAAAAAGGACATTGCCACCAGCCCCAAACATAAAAGGGCCAGGCTTTGATATACAGTCATATGCATTAAAAAAAGTAGTTATGAGCACAAAACCTCACAAGCAGATGACAAGCCCCCAACGGTCTGCGAGAAGCCCAGAACCCCAGCGGTCTGGGTCTTTGAGAAGAACAGAACCCCAGCGGTCTGGGTCTTTGAGAAGCCCAGAACCCCAGCGGTCTGGGTCTTTGAGAAGCCCAGAACCCCGACGGTCTGGGTCTTTGAGAAGCCCAGAACCCCAGCGGTCTGGGTCTTTGAGAAGAACAGAACCCCGATGGTCTGAGAAAAATCCTGGAACTCAACGACAAGATGAAAGCGAAGGGGGTCTTGCTCGTAAGTGATTTCACAATTTGTTATTGTTTTGTCTGTAAATGTATATGTATTAGGGATGTGCATCTCCATCACTGAGGCCGATGCGATGCGCATCTCGATACGTTGCCAGGATACGATACATTAACGATACATTTGAAACACCAGGCGATGCGATACGATACGATTCACCCCTGTGGCGATACAGTTCGATACCATTTGATTCAACATTATGCGATTCGGTGCGATACGATGCGATTCAACACGATGCAAAAATAATGATACTTCAATTTGGTACGAGAGAGGATTTTTGTTTTATTCCTTATATGCAGCAAATCATACATTAACAAAAAAGTGCTTTACATATTTGGTACTGCACATCCCATCATGCCGTTTATTTTTTTACCTTTAAAAGCTCTCCAGAGTACCATGTGATAACACCTCACAGTTAAACAATGTAAGGATGCATTGCTCATGATTAACAATGTGCAAATAACAGCTACCACAGAGCCATGCCCATACAGCTGCTGACTGATGTGCTTAACACTCATCCATAGGCTGACTCACCAGTGAGCAGAAAGCAGTGGGTTCTATAGGAACAATAAAGAATACAAATAACCTTTCACAAACAGGTATTTCATAACTGCTTACAGTGAGGAAGACATTAAACTGTGATTGGCCGTCACAGGCTGCTGTAAACTAAACACCTCTCTCTGACAGAACACCTCACTGAGTGATTTAACTCATAGTCTAACTTTCAGGTTTCTCTTTTCAGCCGCAGACCCCATGTCGCCTCTTTATGTGCGTCGCTAAGTTCCTCGTACTACGTGTGTACTTTAAAGCGGCTCGGCATCGTTTACAATTTGCGAGCGATTTTTCAAGTTGACCGTCTGTAGTATATAGTGCCGCGCACATATACCATCAGGACGTTACTGATGGCGTGCGGCTGCGGAGTGATACTGTGTGTATGCAAGCCCGCATCTAGGACGGATCTATGTATCATGGCTGGAGACCTGTTGAGTAATAAAGATACCTCATACAAAGGTCTACGGATACCTTATTACTCTCCATGACCTGCGGTCAGCTATATAGCATAAAGGATTATTACACCGTCTTTCTTGAACAATCCGAAGTGTTGCCAAACGTTTGATTTGTAGGTATTTTTCGGTGCGCTGTGTTTCTCTTTCTCCTCAACTTCCGTGTGTGTTGATAACTGAGACTCTCGGCCTCCGTAGTGGCGAAACAAATATCAAAGATCGTCTCTGCTGAGCGTTGACAAGATGAGGGGATTTTGAATCAGTTTTTTACCGATGCAAAGACGCTACGCAATCGATGCATCGCGAGTTCAACCCAAACTGTAGCCGATGTGCACTCTTTCAACCGGTGCACTCGCATCGTGAACGTTTATGCCGGTGCACCGATGCAAATCGGTGAATCTTAACATCTCTAATATGTATGTGTATATACACACACACACATATACTGTATATGAGTAGAGGAGAAATAGTGTGATAAAAGATGCATTTATATTAGGGCTGTCAAGTTAACGCGTTAATAACGCAAAAAAAAATTAACGCCACTAATTATTTTAACGCGATTAACGCATGTGTATTTTTTTTCCTCGGCCGCCCCGTAGTTTCAGAGCGCATCGAGTTTAAAATACCATCTACAAGCTGATGCTGACAGCCCGCGGGCAGCAGACCACACTTCCACGCTCACCGGCAGGCACCGACTGGCCATCTGGAGGACCGGGAGGGTGTGTGTATGTGTGGCCCGATCGAGAGAGAGACCTTACGTGCATTGTTGTTAGCATCTGGTGCTAGCTAGCTGCGCTAACGGATAGAAGGAGCTGTTTAAATGAAAACAGAGGAGCGACATTTCGCCACAACTGCGCCGAGCACTTGACTTGATGCAGGAAGCCAGACAGTGGGATATTGTAGGAGAAGTCAGCACGTTCGAGCATATGCCTTGAGTTGCACATAGATCCAACAATCCAACACACACACACACACACACACACATATACACACACACACCCACACACACCATTTGTATTGTATGAGAGGTTCCAGGTTGAATTGAGGCGAATATTTGTAATGTTCAGAGGTTGTTGTGTTTAATATTCATGAGAATATTTGTCATTGTTCAAATGATAATAAACATTAGCATGAAGCATATTTGTCCACTCATATGTTGATAAGAGTATTAAAAACTTGAAAAATATTCCCCTAAGGTACATTTAGAACAGATAAAAAATGTGCGATTAATTTGCGATTAACTATGGACAATCATGCGATTAATCGCAATTAAATATTTTAATCGACTGACAGCCCTAATTTATATATGTTGAATGTCCTTATTTTTAGCTCTTCTGCATAGACTTCTTACGAATCAAGAGATGATGATGGATCAACTCAAAGTCATTCAGATGACCATGCAGAAAATTCCTGGCGAACCTGCTGGTGGGCCGGATCCCCTTGGCAGAGATATACTGCCGCTAAAAGATGTAACCTCCCTGCTGGCTCTGGAGGGAAGAGGCAGACCTTCAAAACAAAATGGTAATAATTGCCCTTACCAACTTAAAAGGATGGGGGACCCAATTTGAAACTATTGTTAATATTTTACTTGCCACCTAAGTTGTATGTTGGACAGCAGTGATGCTAAATACCAGCTATGGGAAAAGGGAAATAATGTTTTTTTTTTTAAATTAGGTTATTGTGACTAGTGTTTATATAATGCATGGATCCTTAGCTTTTAAATGATCTTTTTCAGATTACGGCATTGAGTGTCATTGGAGGACTGGAAGTTAAGGATTGCGTTTGGCGAGTGATGAAACACTGTTTTACCAACTCCCTTGCCAAACAGCTCAACTGGCGTGGCATCAATGGGAAAACAGCATTCCACAGACTGCAACTTAAAGATGTCATTACTGGTAAGTGTTACATTGCGCTGTCATCAGTCTAATAAGTCCAGTCCCCTTTTCTTGCATATTTGACACTCAGTTAGTACTTACTGATCCTAGATTCAACCAATTCAAATTACTCTTGGTAGAAAAAGACATATAAAAGAATAATTTGTTTAACATGGTTTGCCACATAAAAAGTTAAAAAATAAACTCTGAAAAGAGGCTGGAAGCACATCTACTCTTTCTCCCTCATTGAGAAATTCTGGATCAGCTGCAGTCCGATTTTACTAGCAGGCGTCAAGCTGTTGGGTAGAGGCAAAGGGCGTCCTCTGCCATGGCCAGAATGTTCTCAAAGTGCCGTCACCACTGAATTCGTCAGACACAGCACGCCATGCACTTGGCTGATCCGTAGGTCCCCAGATTGGTCCTAAATTGTGCAATCCATCCAAGGCTTTACAATGTTCTCTATTTTTAGGGACTGTCAGAAACAACAGGCTCACAGCGACAGCAACAGACCAAGAGGTAGAATCCTACATAAAAAAATGGCTTCACCTTGCGGGCGACCGAGATGGAGGTAGAAGAGAGAGAGAGGAACGAAGACGAGCTGTCCAAGAAACCTGTAAGTCAGTTACAATATCTATTTTGCAATATATGTATAATAATTTGTAATATATAATATAGCATATACATAAGGAATTGTATTTTGTTTGCGGTTTTGTACGTTTGATTGTTATCTGTTACTGAGTCAACAGAGTTTATTTGTTTGTGCATTCCTTATAGGCCTTCAAGATTCTCATGGGCCCAGTCAAGGAGGTCGATAAATCCATCGATAAAATGTCCAGGTTGTTCCCTTGCCAAGGTCGGCAAAAGTTCGTTAATTTTGGTTGAGCAGGGTTAGGTTTAACCCTATGGTTCTACAAGTATTCTGTTTTAGTTCTGTTTTCACAAGAAAATCAATAAAATAAATCTGAAATGTCACTGAGTCTGCAGAAGAGTTTGTTTATTTGGGGAGCTAAGCTTTTTTCTTAGAATTGCGTGTTTTTTCAAAGTTGCTTTACTATACAGCTATTTTGTTTTTGTTTATTATGCTGTTATTTTGGCATGGTTGGATTGTATCCCAGTTATTTTGAAAATGTAATGATGCAGTGGCTAGTTCATCACCAATATTAATAAATGATGATACAATCATTAAAAAAAACGTTTGGTTCATCTGTTGTAATTTATTGATGCAACTTTTGGGAGGCCATTTTGACATTTTTATTTACTGTATGTTGAATATTGCTGTTGCAGAATACACAGTGTCATTGATATTCAGTCATTGAGTCACCAAAGTTTTAATGGCTTTTTAGGGCTAGGTCTGGTTTATTTGGGTCATTCTTGGCTGACATGTGGCCATGCTTTGACCTGCTTGTGGCACAGATCTGGTAAACATCACCTGACCGTCAAAGTGCCATAATTCCATGCAGCATTTGGGCCGGATGAGGATACGGAATGTGGGCCGGATCTGGGCCAGAATGAAAACTAATCGTGGCCCAGATTAGGGCCAGTTCTGGCCAACGAGTGGAACGCCCCAGTGCCATCACTCCATGCTGTATTTGGGCCGGATGAGGATACGGAATGTGGGCCGGATCTGGGCCAGAATGAAAACTAATCGTGGCCCAGATTAGGGCCAGTTCTGGTTTATGTGGTTCGTTTATGGTTGACATGTGGCATTGCTATGGCTTGCTTGTGGCGCAGATCTGGCAAACAGGAGCGGAGCGCCTAAGTGCCATCATTCCACGCGGTATGTGGGCCAGATAAGGATATGGAATGTGGGCCGGATCTGGGCCAGAATGAAAACTAATCGTGGCCCAGATTAGGGCCAGTTCTGGCCAACGAGTGGAACGCCCCAGTGCCATCACTCCATGCAGCATTTGGGCCAGATAAGGATACGGAATGTGGGCCGGATCTGGACCAGAATGAAAACTAATCGTGGCCCAGATTAGGGCCAGTTCTGGTTTATGTGGTTCGTTTATGGTTGACATGTGGCATTGCTATGGCTTGCTTGTGGCCCAGATCTGGCAAACAGGAGCGGAGCGCCTAAGTGCCATCATTCCACGCGGTATGTGGGCCAGATGAAGGGCCGAATCTGGGCCAAACCTTTTTTGCTATCTGGGAAGCAATTTAACAAGTTGAGGTAAGTGCTCAGTCTGGATATCCCTTTTGTTAAACGTTGATGTTTTTCAACCAAAAATTGTGTTTTGTTGGTGTTGCATCTGTCCAAAGTTACCCCATTGTTTCCACATTAAATACCACTCTGTTTGTGTTGCATGGGCACGTTTGCGTTTCTGTATTTGTTGGTGGTTTGAGTAAAAGCCACTAGATGGCGGTCTTACCATTCAACATCTTTACTGAATGTTCAACAATGCATTTATGTTGATGCGACTAATGTACAATTGAGAAGACTCCTGGTGAGTAATTTGCCAGATTATGGGTTGTTTGTGATGTGATTGCAAGAAAATATATAATAATCACAAGTTACATTCTCTGACTTTATACCAATATGTGGATCAGTACAGCTCTATGGAAACTGGGAGTTATCTGTAACCTATACTTTGGTCACTTGAAGCACTTAACATTTTCTCATGCATTTTACAGCCTACTTCACAGCCATATTGAGGCTTTAGGAACAATGCTGGCAGCCCAGACTGTTGGAGAAATGATGTCTCATAGCAGTGACAGATTGTAATAATAGTGTAAAGATTGATGCTCTCAATTAGAGGAAGGTCATTCCCTCCTACATGTTTTCTTCCTTATAAAAGATCACCACTTCCCCTGCAATGGACAGACGGAGAAGAAAGATGGCGCTTTATCTGATGCAACCATTACTAACAGTGGCTTTTGTTTAAGCAATAATGGCTAACAAGTCTGACTAATGATCAAGTGATAACAGAAACTATGAGGAACATTTTTATCTGCGTGCACTAATTACTCTACATGACTGTGAAAGGCACAGTATTCATATTCTGATGTGCCTCTGGATTCCTGCTCAGGGGTGGTTTTGCAACTTTAATTATGGGTGGGGATGTGGTTGTAAGGCTGAGTATTTTTGTAGTTTATGTGCCTGCAGTTGATTGACTTTCAAACAAGAAGAGTTTAAACAGTCATTTCATAGACTCAAATCCCATGGGTCTGTTTCTTCTCTCTTGTTTCAATTGACTTCACATTCATGGTTTTACATAGCACCAGTATGTACGACAGGTAGTTTCATTTATCATTGTGGACACCCAGGGCCGTCCCTGGCCAACTTGAGGCCCCACGCAAAGTTAGATGATGAGGCCCTCTGTTTCCCGAGCGTCGTCGTCGGGGGGTGCTAGTGGAGCCTCGTCGCAGTGGTGAAGATAGGTGCGCCGCATTTACGGCTCAGTTCAGGCCCCCTCCGCAAGATGAGGCCCCCTCCGCAAGATGAGGCCCCCTCCGCAAGATGAGGCCCCCTCCGCGAGGTAAGGCCCCACGCAGTCTGCGTGATCTTCCTAGGGAGGGACGGCCCTGTGCACACCGCAAAACAAAACTGAAGTACATTTGATAACCATTTTACAGCTTGGCTCTTTCAAAGGTTTCTTTCATGACATAATCTTTAATTACATGGGAAGTTTTACCCTATTATTACAAAACATTTACGGCCCGTCCACACGGCAGCGTGCGTTGAAGCTTCGACACAGCTTCCCATTTTGAATGGGGTGACGTCAGGCTTTGCCGAACTGCATTGTGGTTCCGTCGCTTCGCATTGCCTCCGTTGCTCGCTTCGAAAGTTGAGAAAAGTTCGACTTTTCAAGCGTCGACGGAAGCGCCAGCCAATCAAATCATATGCCAGTACAAGCTCTAGCCAATCAAACCGCGTGCTTGTGTGTCCGGGGCGGGAGATTAATGTGATTGGTTGTTGGTCGCACGCCAGACACGCCCACCGGCAAGCTTCAACGCACGCTGCCGTGTGGACGACGTACTTTCAACTTCGAGCGAATTGCATTGTTTTGCATCTCTGTGATCAAACTGAATCTCTTTGTGGTTGTTTTACATCTCATGAAAATGTTGTGACTCTTAAATATCTTAAATGAACATCTTAGTTCTGTTGCCTTAATTTGTGGTTGTTTTGTGTCTTTTTGGCTTGTTTTGCACCAACCTCCTCCTCCTCCTCATCATCATCATCATCATCATCATCATCATCATCATCATCATCATCGTATTTCTGTTTGTGGTTGATTTATTGTTTTTGTTTGGATTGATATTCCAACAAGAACTGTCAACTCTCATTTCACACGGAGTCCCGGGGTCTGTATCCTTGTGGTTTGTCTCTTTATAGTTTATTTGCACTGTTCTGTACTCATTGTATCTCCTTTTGTTCTGCCTGTCTCTTTGTAGTTTATTTACCAACTAAATGAACGCATACGAGGCCCTGCACCCAGTAGGCAGTAGGCCCTGCACCCAGTAGGCCTTGCACCCAGTAGGCAGTAGGCCCTGCACCCAGTAGGCAGTAGGCCCTGCACCCAGTAGGCAGTAGCCCCTGCACCCAGTAGGCCTGTTCATCCCTGTTATTAACAAACCAACCATCTTCTGCCTCTGGAACGAGAAGGTATTACTTAGGGGCTGATCAGACTCCAGGGAGGGGTCCATGCCCGGCTTCGGTTCCAGCTGACTGCACATTTCATCATGTCATATTCTCAATGCACTATAACAAATATGCTGTGGGTTTTAGATTCTCTCTGTCTCGGCGACGGGGGAGCGGTAATCTGTGGCCCCCTGGTGTCTGGGCAGAGACAAACAGGCTGGTTGTTAGGACCAGGAACCCCCACCGGCTCTCATTAGTGAGGACGAGAGAGAGGAAGAGGAGACAGGAGAAGGGAGGGATGGGTAAAGAAAGGTGTGAATGGGAGATAGAGGCAGAGATGTAGGAATATATGGACGGATCACGGCTTTTCACTCTGTCTTGTTTTGTTTGCGAGGAAAATCCGCAATCCATTTTCCTCCTTCTCTTCTTCTCAGTCTCCCTCTTGTTATCTCTCCGCACAAAATACTGAGGATTAGTCCAGGCCACGGGGGCTGCAGCCAAATGCTGCTGAACCACAGGCACAGCAGATAATCACTTCATAAATGTTTAATTAAACCGCTGCAGTGTTATTTGAATGTGTACGTGGATGACTCACAAGTTTGGTAGGAAATGAAATGGTTTTTAAACCGGCTCCAAAAGAGATTTGTGTTGCATTGTTCACCCAGTCTGGGGTTATTATTACTGACATATTACACTTATTTGCCCAGCTCTGGGAAGTCTGATTTATAGCTAAATATAACTAAACTCGACCAAACTGGTCTTTTGTTTGCAAACATTTTGTTTCCAGTGCATTTATAATTGTCTTTTTGGCACTCTGGAGTTTTTCACATGGATACACAAAAACAATTAATGATATGTGATAATTTGAGGCTCCTTTTTCTGAATTAACACATTGTTATAATCACAAGGAGGCAGTAAAGCACAGTCATGGTTACATTGATCAGTTGTGTTGTAGATTCTGTCAAAAGACATAATAAAATGACTCAAATGGCAAAATTAAAGGTGGGGTAGGTAAGTTTGAGAAACCGGCTCGAGATCGCTAGAATATGAAAATACACAACCGGAGAAAATCTGCCACTTCCTCACAGAGCCCCTCCTCCAACACACACGAACGCGCACATGACCAATGAGGGCACGAGGTAAGTTTGTGCCCCGATGGAAGGCTGACAGGCAGGTTGTACTTTTTACAGTATCACAGCTTCTACAGATGACATTTTTTTATGAATTTTTGTCAAAGCACTTCAGATATTCATTGCTATTGGGATGTTAAGAGCATTCCATGGAATATAACAAAAAGTGTATCTCGAGCCGGTTTCTGAAACTTACCTACCCCACCTCTAACGAACAATATTAACATAAATGAAGCTTGTGTTTAAGTATATATAGGATTTCAGTGTATGGTTCTTTTCAGTGGCAGTAGAGACACATCTGTGACATTGAATGGAGAAGATTCATGGTGGTAAGCCTTCTTGGAAGCAGAGGGGGAACACGGGACAGCAGCTTATCCTGTGGCTGCAGGCGATCAGATGCTAGAGTACATCCTCTGTACAGAGAGGCTGAAGTGCTAGCGTGAGAGTGAGGCATGAGTTACTCTCTATTCAAGCCACAGCAAATTTATACAGCTGCTGCTCGCCACTCACAGCTGCTGCTGCTGCTCACTCTGAAACTCACCTGAGGAACAGGTTACATGCCGTCAGCGCTGAGACGTGATCCACCTTTGCTGAGTTCCGAATGAGGGCCACGTTCAACCTCATCCACCACAGCGGACCCGAGTTCCACTAAAGGCACGTCGGGAAGGGTTTCAGGAGCCACTCCACACTGGGCGAAGCACTTCTGGGATCCTACTTTTGCCCGCCGAGTGGATTTAGCACGAGAGGGAGCAACTCTTGCAGAGATAAAGAGTCGGAAGTGTGGTCCCGGCTCTCCTCTCGCCGCCCTTCTCGCCGCTCCTCACACCGCGTATCGCCGCTCCTCTTGCCGCTCCTCTTGCTGCTCCTCTCGCCGCTACTCACACCGCGTATCGCCGCTCCTCTCCGAGCCTGTGCTACCGGCGGAGATGTAAAGGAGATGTAAAGTGGATTAAATAGCCGGTGTAACGCGGTGGGATTACCTTCTCTACTCTGCTGTGCTGCTGTAGCTGAGGCCTGGTTTCACCTGCTCTGCTCTGCTGTGCTGCCGCCCGCTGAGGCCTGGTTCCACCTGCTCGGCTCTGCTGTGCTGTGCTGCTGTAGCTGAGGCCTGCTCCACCTTGCTCCGGGAACAGCGTGGATACTGTTGTGCTGGACTGGGAGAATGGCGGGTGTCGTGTTTCTGCTGTGCCTTTTCTTGGCTGTGCTGGACAAGGAGAAGATCGCTAGTCGTCCTGAACAATCTACTGGATTCGGGTATGTTCTGCCGCCCGCAGTGGACATCCCCTGTACAGTTTCGGAGGTGTTACACAAACAATTGCTGGTTGCACTGTCGCGGACATTCATTTCGGAAAATGTTTGTCTTTCTCATATGCCTGCCACGATGGTCCTTCAGAATTGTTTTTTAAACTCTAATCTCACTTTCGCGAAGTTTGCTGGTGACTCTAGATCAGCTGACAATGTATGTGTGTTGATTAAGAGGAAAAGGTGCTTGGTATTTTTATTGTTGTTACTATCAGGAAATGTACAGCCAAATCCAGGTCCACCTAGCAGTATTAGTCAAATAGCTACTCCTGCTGATTTTATATCTAGATCTGGGCTAGGTTTAATTCATTTAAATGTGCATAGTCTGTTACCTAAATTAGATTTTGTCCGTATTTGGGCGAGTTCTACTGATGCTGATGTCATTGTCTTATCAGAAACGTGGCTAGATAAATCCATTTTGGCCTCTGACATTTACATAAATGGTTACAGTGTATATCGTACTGAACGCCCTAAAAAAGGTGGTGGCGTTGCCATTTATGTGAAAAATAAGTTTTGTGTAACTAATATGGTTTCCAAATCTGTTGGTAAACAGCTAGAATTTTTAGCCGTGAATATTGAGGTAACAAAGGGTCAACAGGTCATGGTGGTGGGCTGCTACAGGGCCCCTTCGGCTGTCAAGGACTCTTTATCGTCATTGGCAAAACTGTTATCGCAACTTTCCTACAAGGAAATAGTGCTGCTTGGTGATTTTAATTGGGACTGGTTAACTTCTGTGTCAGAGGATTTTAAAAACCTGTGTACCTCTTTGAATTTTACCCAGATTATAGACAGTCCTACTCGCCCAAATATTAAGTCCCCAAATAAATCCTCCTTAATTGATCTAATTTTAACAAATGTTCCACATAAATACTCATCTGTGGGAGTATTTGCTAATGATGTGAGTGACCACTGTGTTGTAGCCACAATTAGGGACACTAAGGTCCAAAAGGTTAAACCACGTATCATCACAAAGAGAGACAAAAAACACTTTGTGGAGCAGGGTTTTTTACATGATCTGTTTGATTTTGATTGGGGTAGAATCAATTTGTGTGCTGATGTAGAAACTGCATGGTCTTATTTTTATCTTGGTTTTATGAAAATTATAGATAGACATGCACCTCTGCGTAAATTTAGAGTGAAGGGACGAAACAATCCCTGGTTTTCTGCTGAGCTGTCCAGTCTCCTTCATGAGAGAAATAATGCTTGGGCTAAGGCTAGGAAATCAGGCTCAGAGGTAGAATGGCTACGTTTTAGGCAGCTAAGAAATAGCTTCACATCCCAAATAAAAAGTGCTAAATCAAAGTACGTCGGTTACCACAGAAAACCTGAATAATCCTAGGAAATTTTGGAAAGCCATAAAATCGATTTCCACTGGTGATATCCCAAATGAGCTACCTCCGTGCCTCACCACAGCATCTGGCACTATATCAGACAGGGCTACTATGCTAAATTGCTTTAATGAGCATTTTGTGTCTTGTGGCTCTCTGTTTGGCTGTGTGGCTCCTGTGAACGCTCCAATCCTTGACTCTGAACAATGTGGTCTGGAAAACCCTTTCAGTTTTACTCCTTTAACTGTTGGTATTGTTCATGAAGCATTATCCAAGTTAGATCCTAGGAAACCGGCTGGCCCGGACAACGTAGAACCTTTCTTTTTAAAGATAGCTGCAGATTTTATTGCTCCACCTCTTACTTCTCTTTTTATCCTCTCCCTCAGCACGAACACAATTCCAAAAGTATGGAAGTCTGCTTATGTCTTGCCTTTACTGAAAGGAGGGGAGGCAACTATTTTAAATAACTATAGACCCATCTCTAAATTGTCAGTTCTGGCTAAGGTGCTCGAACGCTTAGTGAGTGAACAGGTAAAGGAGTTTTTATGTAACAATGACATCCTGTCTAAACATCAGTCAGGCTTCAGAAAGAAACACAGCACCATCACTGCCACAATGAAAGTGGTAAATGACATTACTACTATTTTAGATAATAAGCAGAGTTGTGCAGCTCTGTTTATTGACCTTTCCAAAGCTTTTGACACCGTTGATCATCGCATCTTAAAGCAGAGGCTACTCAGTATAGGCATATCCAGCCTTGCAGTGGGTGGTTTGTGAACTACCTCTCTGAAAGGTCCCAATGTGTTCACTTTGATGGACTGTCTTCTGAGTGGTTAAACATTTCTAATGGTGTACCACAAGGTTCTGTTTTAGGACCACTTTTATTCTCCATATATATTAACAGCGTAGGTGATAATGTGGATGAAGCTACTTTACATTTTTATGCAGATGATTCTGTGATGTATTGTGCAGGTCCCTCCATTAAAGAGGCTGGTGTTAAATTACAGGCTGTTTTTAACACTATTCAGACTCAGCTCTCTGAATTAAAGCTTCTTTTAAATGTGGATAAAACCAAGGTAATGCTCTTTTCAAAAGCTAAAAAGACTCCAGAGCCTGTTTTAGATATTGTAACTACGCAAGGAACAAAACTTGAAGTTGTTGCCTGTTACAAATACCTTGGTATCTGGCTTGATGATTGTCTCTCTTTTAAACTTCATGTCAATAACCTGCTAAAAAAACTGAGGGTTAGGCTAGGTTTCTTTTTCAGAAACAAGTCCTGTTTCTCGCTTGAGGCCAGGAAAAGGCTGTGACCTTTTTACCTGTGCTGGACTATGGTGATTTGTTGTATATGAATGCACCTGCCAATTACCTGAGCAAATTGGATGCTGCGTATCACAGCGCTCTGAGATTTGTCACAAATTGTAAAGCGCTTACTCATCACTGTACACTGTATACCAAGGCAGGTTTACCATCACTCTCTGTACGGAGGCTCAGTCACTGGTACACTTTTATCTATAAAGCTTTGTTGGGTAAACTCCCGTATTATATCTGCTCTCTGATAACACAGAGAGTTGCAAGCAGCTATTGTCTGAGGTCACATGATGTGGTCTTGTTAGATGTGCCAAGAGCAAGGACTGTCTCAGGTAAGACAGCTTTTATGTGCGCAGCTCCACTTGCTTGGAACAATCTTCAGCAAGAATTGAAACTGAGCAATCTCATTCCTCTGCATGTTTTTAAAGCTAGGGTAAATGAAATGCTTGCTGATACAATGGGCACTTGTAAATGTCTATAACTATGTATCCTGTAAATATAATGTATAATGTCCTTTATTGTTTCATGTGGAACCTATATGCTGCAGGTCTCCCTTGAAAAAGAGATCTATGATCTCAATGGGACCAATCTGGATAAATAAAGGTTTGAAATGAAATGAAATACCTGTTATAGGAAGCAACTATAGATTACCACTTAATGTTGAATAGTTTGTGAACAGCGTATCAAAAAGTTAGTGACACAGCAGTCACAATGTATAAATGCATTTTTGTCAAAACCTTACTATTTTAAAACACTCCAACAGACAAAGTCCTCATTCAGACAAGAAGCTGGTCTTCACAAGAGTCAGCCTGTTTTTGCGAGAGGGCTTAAAATAGTGAGGTTTTAGCAAAAAGCACGTTTGCGAAGTAGTTGGCATACAAAAAGATAAATAAGAGTTGGGTTATCCTGCTCCAGTTGCGTGACAGCTTATTGTTTTTATATAGTAAATATACTTTTACAGGGGCTCAAAGCGCTTTACAAGTACACATTACACATATTGGACATGTAAGAGTCATTACTGCGGACATTGCGGAGCAAATGCAGGTAAAGTGTCTTGCCCAAGGACACAACGGCCTGACGCAGTGGCGGCCGAGGCGGGATCCCTTGATCTGATGACGCTCTAACCACTGCGCCAAAACGGCCCCGTAGTCATAGTTTGCTGTTGTTAAAGCCGGCCTCCATTTACATTATTGTATTCATCAATCATTTCCTGTTTTTAGACTCTTCCTTGATGATAGAGGCATGCGAGAAAAGCCAAGTTTTCTTCAAAAGTTTTCATTTTCTCGCTTTGGACTGCAGACGGGTCTCCTGCAGACTGACAGGCTGTGAAGAGCGACTTGTCTCCATCAGCTGGGAACCTCCGCCGTGTCTTTGTGTGCGTCTGTCAGCACAGGAGGAGGGTTTCAGGCCTCATCCTCTCTGAGGCATCCTCTTACTGAGCTCACTGGACTGAAGCCTGGGAACCAGACCAACGATGACCGTTCTCATCAGGCAAATGGACCCAGGTGCTCTGAAACTGAAATCAGAGCCCCGCTGCACAGCAGGGTGTCAAGTATTTTTAGACAAAAGCTCAGAGACAGAATGTACAGACCTGCACCGACACATCTCCAGTCCAAACGTTCTTTTAATGTATTCTTCACTGCTGAGAGAATTAATCCCTAAATGAGGTGAACCCGATGGCCTTTTCTCTAATTAAAGTTATGAACAATACCTGGCTCTGGTTCCCAGCTTTTTCACTTTTTTTTTTTAAGTAAATCTTCAATATACTTCAAACACATTGAAATTACCATTCCCTTTTTTCAGTGGGGTAAGGGCGGGGGATTAGGGGATGTTTAAGGGTGGATAAACACAAAAAGTAACTATTTAAGATCTCGCTTTAAAACATTTTCCTTCAACAATCTTTGAGGTTTTATTGTTAGTGACACTCGCATAGATTAACACATGCATAATTTCCTGTTAGTATGATAATTACTATCTCATATGAAATGGGGACACAGCATTGTTGAGAGCTGGGAGTTGGAGCTGCACTTGTGATCCTAGAAGGAGGTTCAAAAATAAAACTTTAATCTTGAAAGCGTTGTGTTGCATCCTCATCTTCCTGAGCCTGATAGCTCCTTATCACACCCTCAAAGGTGACGGGTTATCATCCGCAGTCTCTTACTCATCCGGAGGTCATTTCAGATGCAGATGACTTTGACTCTCTCTTTTTGAGTAGGGTGCGCACTCCTGAGAATGTAATCCTTGATGTGGCGCTCTCCGAGTTTGAGGATTACCTTTTCATGCTCTGTTTGAAAGGCTTTAAGAGAGGAGAGGCCGGGAGGGAGATTTGGCGATAACCCAGATAGAGATATTGATTTAGTTCGAGGACCTGCTTCACACCTGGCGAGATTCAGAAAAAATAACAGAGTTTTAATCGATGTGCCGAATCAGAAATAGTGATGAGTTCCAGCAGCGTGGCGACCTGCAGAGCTCACAGGGTTTGAGGGAGTGTTCCCCTTCCCACTCGAGTGTTTGCACATCTGCAGATTCAGGCTTGTTTGTGTTCCGGTAATTACAGAGGGTGTACATCAAATATATTCGGTGTTAGAAATGTTCTAAAATGTCAGGCTTGTTTGCAAATCGAAGAAACCAATCTAGGTTTTTCTTTTTTTCTTTCTGTTTACTCGAGGTGTCATGTCATCTTGCAGGAAGGCAGACTACAGCTGAACTCATTACTGCCTCCGTGCAGGCGGGCAAACACAGAAGCAGCCTCTGAAAGACAGGATGTTTGCAAGGTTTCTGATCATTTCAACAGTAGCTGTAAAAATAAAGCGAAAATCAGTGTGATAAACCGAAAACAGCTGTCAGAGCAGATTACATGGAGATATATCGTGAGGGAGCGTGTGTGACGAGGCTTCCTTCTTATGCTCTTGGTTTATTTATTCAGAATCAACTGAAACATCTGTACCTCCTCTCTGCATTCATCCTATTTGAATAGTTGGACCACAGACTTCCGGTCTAATCATCTTCCTAAACAAACAACAACAGGCAACGAGACACAAGGTCAAAAGGTCAACAAGCAAAGGTTCTCAACTTCACAAGAGAGGTTAGTTAATAAGTACACCCTGTGGCGAGTTCAACTCAAACACAGAAAAGACCTGTCCCAGAACGCCTCGTTGGAGATTTCTCTTTTTCCATTTTTTTCTTTTGGGAACCACGTGACGTAACGACGACCCAATGGACCAATTGGGTCGTCACTTGGTCACGGACCAATCCGTGGAGCTCCTCACACACAAACAATCTCTCAGCGGTGAAACTGTGACGCACTCATACAAATATCTGAATAATGTATATTAAATAATTTAAATATAATCATTAATGTTCAAGCATCACTAATCCCTACTACGTTAAGTACTTCTGGTTGGCTTAATCAATTATAAAATATGTATGTAATATGTAATGTATTATTTTATGTTTATTTTGTTTAATAATCTGAATCTGCAAAGTAACTAGTGATCAAAGCTATCAAATAAATGCAGTGACGTAAAAAGCACGACATTTTCTTCTAAAAGGTTGTGGAGTACAGGTTTTAGCATAGAGTGGACACACTCAAGGACAATTTTGAGGTACTTGTATTTTACTTAAGTACTTTAGTAAATATACTGATTTACAGTTGCTTAGTTCCTCAAAGTGTTTCCTTCCTCCTGTCCCTGCCAGCTTAAAGAGCCTGTGACACGGTTTTCCCCCATCATCCAAACCCATCAATTTGAGTACATATTGTCCCCTTGAAAACCGTTACTGAACTGATTTTGGATATTTGTACTTTGATAACCATTAATCTGCCTTCAATGTTGACCATTTTCTGGATCTTCTCGCGGATTCTTCAAGTCCCGCCAAATGATGGGTGACGTCATTGCGGGCACAGCGCTCCAGCTGCACCGTCCAGGATCCCAGCATCTGCATGTAAAGCTTTATATATATACAGTCAGATGTAAACGCACGACGGCGCACACAGCAGCAAGCTCAGACAGCGATGACAGGTTAATGTTGAACGTGTCTGAGAGCTCATGAGGCTGAAGGATCGGTTTATGTTGTATCTGTTAGAAGTTTAGGAATGAGGTGCGTCAATATGGGCGATCATATGGTCATGTAGCCAGTGGGACTGGGACTAAAAATCATCCCGGGACTCTCGACCGGCCCACTTCGGTACCGCTAGTAAATTGTCAACGGGGGGAGCGGGGGATGTAAAATACAAATATAATGTATAATGTCTGTGTCTTTGACATTAGCGCTGCTCGCCACCTGTGCCCTGTACTACGAAGCCAGTTCAACAGACCCTGGATATGTTTGAGTAACAAACCGCTAAGCAGTCCTACGACGCTGGTTGTGAACTCGGTAAATCAAGCCAGGGTTTCTCTCTCCAGCTGAGAGCGCGTTCACGTCTAAGACACGAGTGGATCTGACTTTAATTACATTTGTCTCGAGTGTTTCGTCAACATAATGTGTTAAATAATACTTCTGCATCCAGTCTGTGACACTGTGAGTGTTGCACGGCCAGATGAGGCTGGAGAAGCTGACTCAGATAAGGAAATATATGATATATTATGATATATTATATGATCGATGATCTCATTGATGATGTAATATGAATGATAAGTGCGACACGTCGGCGTCTTCTCTGCATACGGCAGTTTAAACTGTATTTCCTTTATCCTGTAATATGACTTGAGAGATTTAAACTCCGCACACTGAGTGGATCTCTTTTCTATAGACGCCGGAGGCGGGCAGCGTCAGGTAAAAGAAGTTATTTAGCCTTCTCAAACCTGAGCCTCACGCGCCGCCTATGGAGGATGTGCTAGTTACTTATCCGACCGGCCCACCTCGGTACCGGCCCATCGGGATTCGTCCCGATGGCCAGTCCGACACTGCACCCAGCCCACGTAAACTGTCAACGGGGTGAGCCTCGCTGCGGGGAAACGGTGGACCTAGTGTCCCGATCGGAGTGGGAATAATAATAATAATCCGTGCATTTTATCCATTAATTTCCCCAACATTGTGGTAAAAAAAACACACGTTTAATCCACGTTGTTGGTGTACTACAACTACAAAAAGCATCGGTTTGTTTTCTCATCAGGAAATGCAGACCGGCTCAAACAAACGATTTTTAATCATCACCCTCACGATCATTTAATGTATCATATGTTCGCCGAATTGACATGAAAGCACTAATAAATGTAGTTTCATCCACTTGAGTTTACAACTACAAAAATAATCGATTTGTTTGTATATCACATCCGACGGGAGGAAATTCAGCAGCTCTCACTTTAATCCTAATGTAATCATCATCTTCACCACGATCATTTATGTTTATGTCGCCGAATTGACATGAAAGCACTGACAAACATGAATATACTGTAGTCAACTTCATTACAACGTTATTAACGTGCCTAAACTCAGTAATTCACCATTTCTACGCATGACAACACACTTTGTCCGTGTTTGGCTCTCGAAGCGTTCCCGCATTGACGTCACTTCCGGCTTCCCCCAAAACTTCAAAATGAGTGAAGGAATTTCCCCGCGATGTTCGAAATTATTGATATTTAACGGAACGGTATCGCTTTTTCTTTTTTAAACTGACGGTTCGAGATTACTAGTAGCCCAATATTTCATTGCACAACAGTTGTTGGGATGCTGTCACAGGCTCTTTAAGTTAATCAAGGGTGACCTGCAGGACATTAGTTACACATGTAACGTAAAAACAACAGAACAACAATAAGGATGACATACGACATAATGTACAGTTTACAAACTCTAAAATGACTATTGACAGAAACCTTTAATGCAATGGCAAAATTCAATTTAACAAACTCAGAAACTAAAAGTGAAATCACTCAAATATAAATATACATTCCTGTTGTCATCTTGCAATATACTAATTTATGTAAATAGTCTTAATTTACATTATTTAATTTCATATTCTGTTCTTGTACATATCTCATATTCTATTTACATGTATATAGACTTTTTGCACTACTTCTTATTTTGTATTTTTTTTTAAATGTTATATATGTTGAATTGTTGGAGGAGCTCAGGTCAGAATAATTTAATTGCCATTTCTACACTGTAGCTTTGTGCAATAACACATTTGAATCTTGAATCAAAAGTTCATAAACCTCTCTCGTGTGATACGGCACCTCTACCCCTGCAGAAAATAATCATATCCTTTCTGCTGGCTCTCCCTGTGCGGTGTTCACATGTTCTCACCATGCCGGCTCCTGTTTCCTCGCTGTGCTCCGGTTTCCTCTCGCAGTCCAAAGACATGTAGAAAGGGAGGATTAGATTCTCTGAATCATCTGCAGTGTTAGTGTTTTTCCCCTCTGTGTGACGGACAGGAACTTGACCTCTGAGGAGGCCTCTGGTCCTCCTGTGACCCTGAAAAAGCCTCATGTAGAAAATAGAGGAACAATCAGGGCTGGTCGCTGGAATCTCTTTATGACTGAGTTAAAGGAACAGTTCACCCCAGATCTGAAATACATATTCACTCTCTTACCTGTAGTGCTAATTATGAACTAGACGTTTGGTGTGAGTTGTCGAGTGATGGAGATATTGGAGAAGCTAACTCACCCAGCGTTACTCAGCGAATTAACAAAATAACTCAGACATGGGGGACAGCATTTACATATTTACATCAGTACAGTGCTTTTTGACCCCTCAAAGCACTTTTACATACAAGTCAGCATTCAGCCATTCACACGCATTCATACAGAGGCAGGGGCTGCCATACAAAGGGCCACCTGGGAGACTTAACATTCACACACATTGGCTATCGGGACTGTAGTGGACATTTTTATTATATCCTTATATGCTTAAACCAAATGCTTCTCATTTCCTGAGATGTGCTGTTTTCTTCTATCTACTCTACTTTGGGTTTATTCCCAAGCGCTTCAAGGCCACAGAGCTGCTTTGGCTGCTGGGTTGAGACTCACACAAAGTCACACAAGAACTTCCCTACTCTGGGAACCGTTATGCTATCTACCGCTCAAGGACAGATGTCTAATAACAATGTGACCGTGTGAAGACAGATTTCTAACCTTCCCACTCTTTCTGTATATAGGCTTTGCTACCATATTGTATGGCGCACACTCACGCAGACTATTCTATGCTCTGTGAGACCTGTGTCTATTTTTATTGTATCTTATGTATTTGATAGCTCTGTCTGATTCACCATTTATTTGTTTTGATCACTTTGACTTGTACTCTCCACAGTGTTGGGTCCTAGATTTCCATAACAGGACACAAAGCCATGTTGACTACAGGGCCAGGGGATCAGACCACTGGAGGATGACAGTCTTCAGACCCATGTGTAGATGCATGCTTACTTCTTTGTATTGTTCTTTCACAGGATCTGTGGTTAATCTTGAGACATTGCTGTTGAGAGTTTTCTAATTGATATGTTTGCCATTCTATAGCACCACAGGCAGAGTAATGTAGTAACATTACAGAGAAGGCAGACACCTCTAGGGCTGATATCTCCAACACGCTGCAGCTCACACCAAATACATTGATAAATGCTACAGATAAGAGGGAACATGTGTATGAATGTGTCTCTATCAGGATCCAGGAAATGTATCAGAATACCTTTATTCTTCCCACAGAGGGGACATTATATGTTTTACTGCAACACTGCATTCATGTGAATTCAGCACTGAGGCATGTGTCTGCAGACCTGAGTTTATCTCCCTCTGTCCCCCGACCAGAGCAGATAACATTACAATTCTCCGATAGGAAACACAACTGACATTCTGCACGAACAGCAGCCTGAATGCAACCATTATTTTGAGCATGAACATTTACATATTGACATGGAAGGGTGATACAGGGAACATTGAGCCCAGTTTGAGCCTCTCCTTTATTAGCATGTATTCAGCTTTTCATAACTAAATAGAAAACATATTTAATCGGCGATGTTTGAAAAACCCAGAGGCTCATTCCAAAACACACAGAAACTATTTATGAAACCTATTTGGATACTTCTCGTTTCCACTGTTTTCCCCCCGGATTGAAAACACATGTTAGGGTTGATAAGAAAGACAATGTTTAACTGTATATGAAAGCAAAATAGAATAAAAACATTAAATGATTTACAATAAGGTAACAAAACATGCAAAGAAATAACAAAAAACGACAGTAAGTAACTGGTAAAATTATTATTTTGGTAAACACAGTCTCACAGATTGAAAAGCTTTTTTAAAAGCAATTGTCTTAACATTTACCTGTTGTTTTAAAACATAAAAGTGAGGATTTACTTTTTACCCATTTCTATGTACAGCTCTGCAAAACCAATTTTACGATTTGATTAAAAAATACTAGATTTTTGTATATTGTGTTGATTTAAAAAAAACAACACACACTTTCCAGTAGAGATGTGAAGTAACAGAAAATAATATGACTTCAATCATCTTGCCATGTAGAAGATGTAGCTGTTTTTTTTTTTTATTTAAATAAGTGACCAATTCAAGTATACAAAGGATGGGATAAACATAAATGGAGAAAAGCTATCTCATATACTAGGAATTATTATATATAGAAAGTAACATTATATTAGGAGAGCAGTCTCACAGTTGTAATAACTTTTTTTTCAAAGTTATTGTCTTAATATATAGCTAGATTGAAAGTGAGGATTTACTTTAGCAAATGTACATTTATGCATGTAAAACTAAAGAACTTAAGTTTATACATTTTATATACTGTGTTGCAGGCACGTGCACACATAGACATCAAAGTGGGCTTGAGCCCCTGCCCTTTTTCTTCCTCCAGAAAAAGTTATTTTTTAATCTTTTTAAATATTTATTTTTAATAAATGAATATATATCTACTCCTGTTTAAGCACAGTTTCCCTTTCCAAAAATAGATTGATTGAATAGCAAATAAAAATATCAGGTCGGGAGATTAGAGTTCCAGCAGCATGTGGTGACCCCCCTCCACGTCTCGCGCACAGCGGTGCGGACAGTCATCGGCAGTCACCTCAGACAGGTAGCAGCACCTCCCACCGCACAGTTGCATGTTATAGAGAGGCGAAGTCCCTCCCCTTCCGGTGGACCTCCATGGGACCTTATTTCGTAAAAATTATGCATTGAAGTCAATGGAGAGAGAAAGATTATCTTTCGATCCGTTTGAATTGTGCCAGGAATTACACACATGATGTTTGTCAATTTAAAAGATAATTTTGCAAGTAAAAAAAAAAAAAATGTGTCGTAAAACTGTGAAGTAACACATTTGTTTGTGTGAAACGCTCAATGAACTACATCTCTGGTCTCGCAGAACAACACACGTCACCAAGATGGCCGTCACTACTGTCTTGTCAACAAAACGATTGACTACCCTCACTATTGTGGAGGATTGAAGATTTTATCACCTGATATATAAGAAGTGTTACGTTTGAATGGCAGAAAGTCTTGTTGCAATTTCCAGATATGGAAGGAGGCCCCTTGAGTTCCTCTGTTAATTATCAATAGTCTGGGAAAGTGACAGGGGAAGCCAGAGGGGATTTTCCTCAGATTTAATGTAGTTACATTCTTGTCGTGATGATGCATGTCCTGCAGACCCAGAAAAAGCCTTGAGAATTGAGTCACACAGTTAACAAGACAATAGTCGGTCTAAATTGTCAATGAATGCATTCATTCCAGTAAATGCTGACTTCGAGGTGAACGGAAGTTCACAGAAGCCCTTAAAGCGACAAGAACAATTAACTTCTGTTAATGCTAAGGAGTGTGTGTCTATTTGAGCAGCTATATGTGAATTCTGCTCAGACAATACCTGTGTTTGTGGTTTATTGATTTCTTTCCGTTTTATTCTTTCATGTGTGGGTACTAAATTGCTACAACATAAAGGGGGTGCAGGACAGGACAGGACAGGACAGGAGACTAGGTGGGGGAGGGGATATTCTTCTTAAGATCTCCAGCAGGTCAGGAAAGTCTATGCAAGAATGTGAGATAACGGACTCCAGATGTGTTTTGCTACAACCGGAGAGACACTTGTTTATTATCTGGCTGGCTCGCGCTGGCGCTACGACACGCCATCTTTTTGCATCCCCCAATGAGATAACCTAAAAGGAGGAGCATCTGACCACAGCTCCTCCTGTTTTGTTTTTGCATGTAAGCCTGTTCTGTCTTTGGTGCGGTCTCTTTCCTCCTGCTGTCAAGATGATGATGTTCTCCTGGCATTTGGACCAGAGCAGGGGGTGGGCCTACCCCTTTGAGAAGTGTATTGTATTCTTACCTTTTATCATTAAAACAGATTATTGTTTAACCCCTATCCGGGTTCTTTTGAGTTTTCCTTCTTTTAAAACAAACTCATATATCAAGGGACGGGTGGCGCAGTGGTCTGTGCATCTGATCATCAGATCAAGGGGGGTGCTGGGGAACTCCAGTTCGAAACCCGCTCCTGCCGCCACTGCGTCAGGCCGTTGTGTCCTTGGGCAAGACACTTCACCCGGATTTGCTCCTGTGGGTATTGTCCACAGTACATGTATGATATCAATGTGTACTTGTAAAAGCCTCGAAGTCATCGAGGCGTGAAGATGGACGGTGTGCCGCAGTGCGCTGTGCAATGATCATCAGATCAAGGGGTGAAACCCGCCGCTGCTGCGTCTGTAAAGCCGTTGTGTCCTTGGGCAAGACACTTCACCTGAACTTGCTCCTGTGGGTATTATCCACAGTGACCATTGCATGTATAAAAAAAATATGTGTAATGTGTATCTGTAAAGCGCTTTGAGCACTGGAAAAGCGCTATAATAAATGTAAGGAATTATTATTAATTATTATTATATAGGATCGGCGCGGAGCAGAGATATCTGCTCCTACACTGAACAATGAAACACGTCCAGAAGAATGTCATGCAAAGCTGCCTGCCTGCCTTCCTTTGATTCTCTCTGAACTGCCTGGGCTTTTTAATGTTAAATGTTAACCATTTGTGCAGATAGCATGAAGTAGAAAAGATCGGCGATCGCCGATGCTAGCGTTAGCATTTCTCCCCCGGGCTTAAATTGTGTATTATAGAACGATCACACCGGTGACAGTACTCTTCAAAGGGTTCACGAAATATGACTACTACTCTTACTTCTTTCTTCATATTAAGGCTAATAAAAATGACAAGGCTGTAATGCTTGCTACTAGCTAGGTAGCTAACTTGATCCAGCCACTCCTGGTCCTTTCATCAGACGGGAAGCGAAAGAACGAGCAAGACCCATTGCTGGTATGATAACAACCTGGTACTAAGCACACAGGCATCTTGTTAAAGTTATCTTATCTTAGCCAGCGCCAGTGGCGGCTGGTGGAAAATAGTTTTGGTGGGGCTGTTGATATAGTGAGTAAACATTTTTTTTTTGGGAGATATTACCCCTTAAATTAGGACTTCTGGTGATGTAATGGCGCGTTTCCAGTGCAGCGCGGAGCTCGCTTTAAGCGTGCCGAGCCGTGCGGGGCCCGTTTTTGGTTGCGTTTCCTCTTGGCCTAGTACCGGCTAGCGGGTCCTAATTCACAGTTTTTCTGGCCCCATAAAATAGTGGTTCTAGGGCCAGGAACAACCAGGCTGAGTCGGGCTGAGTATGCTAAACTAGAGAGAGAATCGCTGGCAAGGGGGCTACAACTGCAACAAGATGAACATATTTTACCGTAATTTAATTGTAATACACGTTTCAAAATGATGCCGAATTAACAACATACTGATACCGGTTAGTAAAAACCATGAATTAACGCTTTGACAAGTCTGCAGACAGACGGCAGGCGAAAAACCCTTTTAAAATGCGTGTTTTCTGAATGGAGCTTGGCTAAGCTAACGTTATATATGCTCCGACCGTCCACACTCACAACAACGGCCTACAGACATAAATAAACCAGCGACTGTATTCTCCATGACACAGGCAGTCTGTGGTTTGTACTTGTTTAACTTTTGTCTAGTTTCTGAACAGATCGTATCTGTCCCCGGCTGTTTGAAGAGCAAGCATGGGAAACAAAAGACAGCATTTACCTGTTTGCATCCAGCTAGCCATGCCTTTCTGGTGTACCAGCTACGTGAGAAGCCTCGTTGATACGTTTTGTCTTTTTCACGAGCTTGCTGCGATATATACAAATCGGGTTGGTCCGGTCCAAGGTCTTTAAGCAACAGTTTATCTCCCAAACTTCTCCTTTCGAAAGGATTGGAGATTAGCTCTTGAACGGAATTGGGCGGGGACTCCACCTGCACATGAAGCCATCCTCATCAACTACTGCCATACAGCGTCACCCCACCGGATACGAGTCAATAGTGTCCAAACTACTCACAGACTGGACCGGGCGCTGACATTGGCGCCCGGTGATCATCAGATTTGACGACGCTGATTGAAATTATGTTTCGGCATCATAGTTTACAGATAGCAACAGTCAGCTGCTAGTGGCTGCTGCTGCACTGGTTGAGGGCTCCTTTCTTACCGCCCGACGAGAGAGGGTAATGACCATATATATACTGTATATATAAAGGTAATGACACATGGGCAAGGCCAGGCAGGAAACATGTGACTTATCAGTAACTTTAGACATCGTCGTAACACAATTTTAAACGAGATTTTATTATAGATTATACATTTTACTGATACCAATTATATAATATTTACCTTGTTTATTAAAAATAAAATAAAAAAAAATATTTTTTAAATATATTTTTATTTTTATTTTGTATGTGTGATGAGGTGGGCGGCGCCCCTAGCGCCGCTATGGGCCGGCCGCCACTGGCCAGCGCCATATAGATAGATTATATATATATGATCTTAGCTATCTCTTAGTGGAGGAAAACAATTGTGACATCACTTACTCTGTGATTTGTAGTCTTTCTAGTTGCGTATTTTTCATAGTCTTATATTTCAACAGTTTTACGACAAACTGTGACTTTTTTGACATGGAAATGATTTTTTAAGATTGACAAACATCATATGTGTAATTCATGGCACAATTCAAACGGGATCGAAAGATACGTTTTCTCTCTCCATTGACTTGAGTCCCATGGACCGGAAGTAGATGGGCGGGACTTCTTCACTCTATGCCGGCTTTGCTTGGCTTGTTTGAAGGTGAGTGGTGATGAACAAATTACTAAACTGCCATTGCCTCTAGTTTACAGAGCTTAGCCAAAAGCCAAAAAACAAATAGTTAACTAAGGTGGTGGCTAATGGATAAGTTAGCTCAAAGTTTAGCTATGGCAATTTATCATGGGCGTAGGCTAATGTACTGTAGGCCTATACTTAAAGGTGGGGTAGGTCATTTTGGAGAAACCAGCTCGAGTGCGCTAGAATTTGAAAATACACAACCGGAACAAATCTGCATCTTCCTTACAGAGCCCCTCCTCCAACACACACGAACGCGCACATGACCAATGAGGGCACGAGATAAGTTTGTGCACAGATGGAAAGCTGACAGGCAGGTAGGCCATCCAGTTATTTTAGCCGGGCCGGCTCAGATGATTGGTCGTGCTTTTTACAGTATAAAGCAAACAGATATTGTTCTAAACTGTATTAAAGTAAACAGGTATTATCTTGAACTGTAGTGAAGTGAACATGTATTATTTGGGACTGTTTTAAAGTAATCCTATATATATATATATATAAACCTTCTTACTTACACTCCATGACCCAGGCACCCTGACACACACGCACAATACACTCCCTGACCTAGATATCAACATACACACACTCATACACTTCCTCTTACCAAACACACACACACATGTCCTTTTCAAGGTTCTTTTTGGGGCCAATATAATCTCAAGCACCAATATATCTGTGTCCAATGTTTGATACCAATATATCTGTGTACAATGGTTTGATTGTTTGAGAAAGAATAGTTTGTGTGAAACCTTCCCTGGGAAATTAAAGGAGTACAGTCCGGTGGAAGATAAGCAGTGACTCTCCGCCCCAAATATGTCCATATATACTGTTGTTTATTCATGCCAAATGCCCCCTGTTGCTGACTGGCTGGTCCCGATATCTGTATCGCACGGCAGTGGAGCGGGGAGCCCGGAGTGCTCTGTTACAGGGCACTCTGTATTTTCGTATTGTGTCTTTTTACCATTAAAATCAGATTATTGTTATAACTTTTATGCCGGTGTTTTGAACTCCTTTTCTTATTAATCTGACCAGGCTCATCTAACGGACGGCGCGGAGCAGAGCTGGGCTTTAAGCCACCACTACTGTGTTTGCTCCTACAATTTGGTGACCCCGACGTGATGAGTGCTGGTCTATAGGAGGACCACCGACAGCTAGCGGACGGAATTCAGTCCAGGGGAGGACACCTGGACACCACTGACAACTACACCAGGGCGTGCTACATGATACAAAGGTAAAACAGATACCTGTTGATTACCAAAATCTGTGATTGGCTTTGCTACACATTTTTTAGAGTTGTCAGCGGCGTTCTCAGTGTTCTTAGTCACGGTAAAAAATACAATACTGTAGAAAGTGTTTCTATAAGAGTCAGGTATTGCAGTCCTGACCTATAGGGCACTAAGTGTTTGTAAGAGTCTGGTAGGTGCATTCCAGTACCTTAACTCACTAAAAAGAGAGTAAAGTGAACCAGCGAGGTCTCTGTGAGGTAGTCTAGTCCTGCACGAGTGACTCACTAGGAACATTCTGTGGACTATAGGCTGACAAAAAGCTGAAGTCGATATTATATGTGGATATACAGGAGGAGACACGCAACTTTCAAAAATCAATTTGAAATGACCGGATCTCGCAAACTCTTGCTGTGGGGTTGATCTGAACGGCTAAACGTGACGATAAAGGATTCTTTTTGGCTTGGGTTTAAATCTCCATGTGAGGGTCACATCTCTAAAGAGAGGTGTCGAAGCACTCTCAAAAGCCTGAATTATCTGTTGAAATAATACATCGCACAAAAAAGCCAGACAGAATGTATAAGGGAATAAACTCTGTGTCATTTTTTACGTCAAATCTGTGTAATAATTGAGAAAAGAGAGCATAAGTGACATAGTGA
This sequence comes from Pseudochaenichthys georgianus, assembly GCF_902827115.2. NCBI lineage: Eukaryota > Metazoa > Chordata > Actinopteri > Perciformes > Channichthyidae > Pseudochaenichthys > Pseudochaenichthys georgianus. Next base: position 34,687,640 of record NC_047519.1, on the reverse strand, counting down.
TTTGCAGAGCTGAGAGCTTCATCAGACAGGGGAAGCTCATTTGTGGTCAGCTGCTGTCCTCTGGTGGCGAACAGGGTGTAAAAATATTCTGTATTGTTCCACGCTGGAAACTCTGAATTCAGACTGTGTGCACGTCTGAATTAACAGGACATTCAAATAAATAAAGAATGCAATGCATAGTTTTAGCATAGGTAGGTAAGTCATAGATAAATAAAGCAATGGTTAAAAGCTTCGTAGATTTTTCAGAATCATACGGCTAAACTCGTTAGCTACAAGTGAAGCAGCGAAGTAGTTTCAGCGTCAGGTATTGAGTCTCTGGCGACTGGAAGGGTATAACAGTCCCTACGCCTAGTGGAGGTATCGAGTCCCCACAGGGTATACTTCCTGGAGAGGTCAAATGGTAGTATAGAATCTCCATCCGTGACCAATCTGAATAATGAATCCGAGACTCATAGGGGTTGAAGGTGAAATTATATGTGAATGCAAGCGCAGAAACGCAGATTTCAAAAGCCATTGAAATTAACGGATTTCTCATTGTCTTGTTCTGTTGGGTTTAACGCCCATTCTGTTCATAGAATAGCCTTAGTCAGATAAAAAAAAAAATACGAAGTCATTCTTGTTTCAAGGAAGCCCCCCTCCTCCTGGAATGCCTGTTCCAGCCGGGGTGTCTGTGAGAGTACCCACACCCCCCTCCTTCTTTTTTCTCTCTCCTGTTTGCTCTCTTCTTAAATGCATGAAGAAAGAGCGTTGAATTTAAAACAAGGAGTGAATAATTGAGTGGTCTGAAGTTGGAGTGAATAACATTGAAAATTAATAGATCAATGTGTCGTAGATATTTCAATTCAATTCAATTCAAAACCTTTATTTATCCAGGTAAAATCCCATTGAGATCAATGATCTCTTTTTCAAGGGAGACCTGCATTTAAATAAATAAGAAACATTGCATTGTGAATTTTACACTATTCGTCATTAACTGATCATTTTACTTAATTATATTTCAGAGGAACTTAATTGCATACAGTAACGTTGAGGGAAAGTAGAAATAGGTTTTGCTGAGTATATGAAGTACATGCAGGTTAAAATTTGATTCAAATTGAATATAATAGTGGATTATTCCACCTAGATTGGACATGGAGAGATGAGAATTTGTTGAGCATTGGATGGCGAGCTCACTGTGAGAAATATATAAGAAAGAGTAGAAAGTAAACAGGAGGTTTTTATAAGTTTGTCTGTCAGAAGGAAGCTGTTAATGTTTAAACATTACAGAGGTGCTGCACAAGGCTAAAAGCCATCTCACACGGTTTTATAACACATGTGGTGATTGATGAGGGAAGCTTGTGCAGGAGCAGGGCCCAGGGAGAGAGAGACAGGAGAAGTAGATGTTTTGGAGAGTTCAGAGAGAGAGTAAAACTTATATAAAGATAAATCATCAGTTTGTATGGACTTTGATGTAGAAATAGGATCATGGTGGAGAAGGAAGACCTTTTTTGGTTTCAAATTAAAGAAGGTTTTAAAGATGAAGTTTATTTTATTTTTTCTGACTAGAATTTTAGAAGCAGGACTTCAACTAGACAAAAGAGATTTTACAATGTGGTTTTACTACTTTTAATGGAGTAAAGATGTCACGAACAATGAGAGTAGATTAAGTTGTTTTGTCTTTCATGCTTTTCACCAAGGCTCATTTGAGTGGTTATTGTTTTAATGGAGTGTTGTTGTGTGTTATATTGTGTAAAATATAATGTGCCCACACGCATGTGGTTTATTTGGCACAGTTCATTTTAAAGTCAGCCACCTCATGGCTAGATCTCATATCTGAGAGTCCATTGGGTTAATGAGTAAGAGGTCCTTTTGTTCTTCAGGCCACATGTTCAGGATGTTCAGCCTCCAAATGTATTTAACCCCATGAGGTCAAGAGTCATTCTGTTAGACCACAATCTTGTGTAAGACAAATCATTGTTCTTTTGTCACATTTTGAATTACATAAGATTTCATTTTGCTAAATCAATTTATCTATAAATGTTGTAGTTGGAGTTTGGTATTTGCTAACATTTTTAGGAACGACATAGTCCTACACTTGGGTCAAATTACATTACTGTGATCTGATTAGTGTGCTCTGCAGGCTTACTATTGTTCTAACCAAGCAGTGGGATTTTTAAAAGAGGTTCTTTCATAGTGTGTGAAATATGCGATGCTGGAAACATGTAGGTGCTGAAAAACTTAGTTTGGGTAAATATGTCACAATGGATGAAACGATTATTATAGGGAGTTTTTGTAATATCATTAGTTTGTTTTAACATTCACATGTTTCAGCATTCCTGACCTCAGCCGTTTTATTTTGTAACCCGTTGGGAGAGAGATTTAAATTGAATTTTTCTGAGTAGCTGAATGGCTGTGATTACAGCAGCATTGGATAGGTGTGCACCACCTTTTGGGTTCTCTGAATCAGTGTGTTGGTGAAGAGTTGCTCACTGCAAACAGAAGAAGTGTGCAAATAATGCATCTCTGAGGAGGTTTGCTTGTGCCTCATTGTCAAGGCAACAGTGGTGTGAAGAGGTACTGCGGTTTTGGGGGATTTCTGCTGTACAGAGGACAACATGTGTCTGCCAAGTGATTCCTTTCCTCATCCCAATGCCAGGGAGTTTCCTTGGAGCCCACTGACCAGGGCCGGTCCTAGCTTTTTGGGGACCCTGCCACTAACTACAGCTGCATCACTGACTGTGCTCATTATGACAAGATCTTGAGACATGCTGGTCTCAGATTGTTCAGACTCTGAAGGAATGATGCAATGATTTTACAGCATAATTGTGCAAGAGTTTCCCAGGGGGTGGTGTAGAAACCTTAATGCTTAGTGTTTAGATAGGAGGCTGCTTGTTTAAATGATGGTCTGGAATACTGAAAAGATTAAAGTTTAATATTCTTGTTTAGCAAACAAGACATCTGATTATTATACATAATAATCTTGTTATAGAAACTAGCTATGGGTAAAACGTGTGGTTGTTATACCATTGTTATCATGAACAAAAGATAAATAAGGAAATAGTATCTGCTTAAAGATGAACGGATTTCATATCCTAGAGAGGATTAGTTATTGTGAATACTCCACAAGGTATCTACTAATGTATTTTAAAGAACCAAAGGTAAAGAACTTGAATTGACTTGATAAATAAGTGAAGATAAGAAGATGTATTAACCATGAATTAATCAATTGGTAAATTAAAAATAGCGGTAAAGAGGAAACTATTAAAGTGAAGTGAGAAATCATCCTAAAACACACTGATGAAGGGGGGGGGGCATGATGGAAGTATGCACTACACTTTAATTAGTGGGTGTTTGGGAGTTAGGAGTACAGTGTAGAACCATATTCTTCAATCTTTTCATCATGTTTACAAATTATTCTTTTAGAGCTTTTATTCATGTGTGAATTTGGTAGTGTTTTAATTTGTTACAGTATTGATCAGTTCAAAGGGAGAGTTTTAGTAACATCTCTATAAGATCAGACAAATATTTATTTATATAGGTCATGTTCAGGGCTGGACTGGCCATCTGGCATACCGGGCATTTTCGAGAAAAAAAAAGTTCGAGTTAGAAATGGCGAAAGCGAAGGCCAAGCTTTTTGCTTGGCCGCAGGAGCAGAAAAATTGCGGGCAAGAAAAAAGCAGGCCCTTCGTGCTGATGCTGCCGCTTGTGTCAAAATAACCGACATGTTTAGTACAGGTGCAGGTCCATCTTCTTCTAACCCGTGGCCGATATTGGTGGTGAGGAAGATGATAAGAGGGAGAGAGATCAGCGCGAGTGGGGAGAGGGAGGAGAACTTGCGGTAAGCAGAAGCTAAGAAAATTAGTAAAATATTATTATTAAGGTTATGATACTCTGTAATTCTGGAACCCATTAATATCCCTTTGATGAAGCACTAATAAGGCAAGGCAAGGCAAGGCAAGGCAAGGCAAGGCAAGTTTATTTATATAGCACTTTTCAACACAAGGCAAAGTGCTGTACAAAAAAATGAAAGACATTAAGAAAATGGCATTTAAAATCAGTCATTAAAAAGAAAAGCTAATAAAATAAACATTAAAAGAAAAAATACATGGATAAAAGTTACAGTGCAGTCTAAGATATGAATAGTTCAATTAAAAGCAGTGACAAAAAGAAAAGTCTTCAGCCTGGATTTAAAAGTAGTAAGAGTTGCAGCGGACCTGCAGGTTTCTGGGAGTTTGTTCCAGATATTTGGAGCATAGTAACTGAACGCTGCTTTACCATGTTTAGTTCTGACTCTGGGGACAGAAAGCTGACCAGTCCCTGAAGACCTGAGAGATCTGGATGGTTCATAATTTAGCAGGAGGTCAGAAATGTATTTTGGGCCTAAACCATTCAGTGCTTTATAAACCAGCAGCAGTATTTTGAAATCTATTCTTTGACACACAGGAAGCCAGTGTAAAGACTTCAGAACAGGAGTGATGTGATCCTCTTTCTTAGTGTCAGTGAGGACTCGAGCAGCGGCGTTCTGAATCAGCTGCAGCTTACTAATAGATTTTTTAGTGAGACCTGTGAAGACACCATTGCAGTAGTCGAGTCTACTGAAGATAAAAGCATGGACAAGTTTTTCCAAATCCTGCTGTGACATTAGTCTTTTAATCCTAGATATATTCTTTAGGTGATAGTAGGCTGATTTAGTAACTGTTTTAATGTGACTATTGAAACTCAGGTCAGAGTCCATGACTACACCTAGATTTCTGGCTTTATCTGTTGTTTTGAACATTGCAGACTGAAGCTCAGCGCTAACTTTTATACGTTCTGACTTGGCTCCAAAAACCATTACCTCAGTTTTATCTTTGTTTAATTGGAGAAAATTCTGACACATCCAGTCATTGATTTGTTCAATGCACTTACTCAGTGTTTGAATTGGAGCATAGTCTCCTGGTGAAATTGTTACGTATATGTGTGTCATCCGCATAGCTATGGTAACTTATTTTGTTGTTTTTCATTATCTGAGCCAGTGGTAGCATGTAGATGTTAAAGAGAAGAGGCCCCAAGATGGAGCCTTGAGGAACCCCACATGTCATATTTGTCAACTCAGATGTGTATTTACCTATAGAAACAAAGTTGTTTCTATCCTTTTAAAGGAGACCTATCATGCTATATGTAAATGATATAGTGTATGACCATACCTATATAAGGTATATTTATACATTTTATTTTTCAAAATACCAAACAGATCATTTTTTAGACATGCCTCGTTTCGCTCATTTTCGCTCTATTCTAAGCCTGTCTTTGAAAATTCTGAGCAGCAGCTGACCACGCCCCCCTGCAGAAGAGCAGGCATGAGCCGGCGAGAGTCACGTTACCGTGCTTGCTGTCCTTATTCCGTTCATATTTTGGCTAATTAGCAAGAATGCAATGTGTACAGTTTGTAACGCAAAAACAGCGATATATATATATATTTATAAAGGGAGACATTCATATTTTCAGCATATATACAATGGCCTCATTGCGTTTATTAATAGTTTACAGTCCTTTTCTTCCAACATCGTGCAACAACCGTTGGAAAGTTGAATAACTTAGGATGATAAAAAGTATATCTCCAACAACACCTCAGTTGTCAGAAATGTGTGTAGTTTCATGTGTTTTTAAAAGCTCAGTTATTGACTTCTTTGTGCAAATTGCGCCACGATGCCTTCTGAACGGAGAATGTGTGCTGCATGGAGATACCACAGGTAACATTTTTGACAGCTTTACTAAGTTGTCTGTTTAAATACATTTCACATGTCATTCAATATATGTTTATCACAATGTGTCAAGACGGATGCAGTAACTTGAGGACTCTGTAACCTGTATGGTGGACCATCCTGGATTGGAGCCTGTGTGCCTAAATGTGTTCTCCCTGCAGAATGCATTGAATATTTACAGAGCTGAACATGGTGGACTACAGTTGAGGCAAATAGAGCAGTGAGTGGTTTGTTTGTTTTGACTAAAATTGTAAAACGAATGCTAATATTGTTCATGGAAATACATACTGGTGTATATGGCTTTATGCAATCTTTCATTCTGTCATTGTACATGTACTATTATATTATATACTACACAGCAATGGCATAACACACCCATGTGTACGACAAAAAGGTCCACACACACAACCTTATGCTTTTGAAATCAGAATATTCTTTATTCCATCCAAACATGAATAATCACGACATATTTTGATATCAACTCGGAACTTTATTGTCAAAATCAACGGTTAAAAAAACCCATAAAAAAAACTAAATGTAGCCTACTTGTATTTTGTATAAATGACACTAAATATTTTTACAGAAGCTTTGTGAGCTGGTGCTGGGGCTTCCTTGGACGCAGGATCAGAGTCGTGATTCCGGCCTGCGTTGTCCTCAGGATACGCAGGGAGTTTCCTGATCCGTGAAATGTCGATGTTGGGTTCAGACAACAGCCAAATTGAACCGTGTAGCGATGACCTCCTCCCTGTCAGGTCGCTCATAATGGTGCAGGGTCCACAAAGACTTGGTCGAAGATGAGGTCCATCAAGTTGGCCACGTAGGGCTGTGCAATGGTAAAAAAAGCACAACAAAAAATGTGGTTTAGATTAGTATATGCATGAAAAAAACTGAAACTTCTTTCTAATTTTTTTATTTTATATTTGTAAATAGTTGTATAATACATATTTTAAACACTTACGGAATGTGGGGTCAGTCTTTACTGGTTTTGCTCTGCATTCTCCCTTCCTGGCCTTTGGGAACTGCAGTTTATACAGAGGGTTTCCAGTGGATGTAGTGGCTTGTGCACGCTCAGCGTTTTCATTGTAGTGCAGGGCTGCCAGGTACAGTCTTTCATTTCCGCCATGATACAAAAAAATGTAAATAATAGCAAAGGATGTACAAATTGTCACTAATTAGTAAGTATGTGAGGTGCTGGCCTGTAAAGAAGAACACATAGTTAGAACAAAGTCATCTCAACTTAGTATTCAGGATGAGAAAATACTATTTGGATAAATATAGTCTGAAATCCCAAAAGATGGGGCTAAAACTCTCTATTTAGCAAAACTCTCTATTTAGCAAAGCTCTTTGCTTAGCCTTTTCCAATCTGAGTTAGTTTTGAACCGTAACATGCATGCTGTGTTTCTGACTCAATACAGATGATGTGTTGGAGAGGGGCTGAGCTCAGTAGACTGACTGTAATGAGTGCTAGCCACTAATTAGCCTGTTGCTAGAGGTAAGGCCTTGTCAACAACAACAGACCAACGGGGCTTTAGCTCAGTTTTACTCGTGGTGTGTCCCCCCCCCTCGCATACATACACAGTGTTGTATCCTAACTAGGGCTGTGGCGATACACTAATCTCACGATACGATACACGATATTCAGCCAACGATACGATATATATCACGATATTCAGCCAACGATACGATTCGATACGATTCGATATAATTCGATACACTTATATCATTTTCTGAAAGATTTTAAAGGGACAGTGGGATTTTGGCGACATCTTGTGAGTGTTCCATTGACTTGGATTGAATTAATTCAACTGAAAACTGAAAGCATCCATTATACAATATATGGCTCTGACAGAGAGTCTCCAGCTTGCAAATGCTGGACAAAATGAATCAAAAGATGTGGTGAGAAAATTAGTTTCATTTATTGAAACAGTGCAAACTCTAGCTGTAAAGTGCAGTATCACAATGGACAATGGAGAATTAAAAGGTGCAGCAGGTGGCGGAACACGGGGGATTTGAATGGGACTTGTTAGAAATTAAAATCAATGTTTTGATGGCATACAGTACCATAAACATACCGTCAGTTTAAATGCTGTTTTATACTGAAAAACCAGAAGTTGTTGTGCACAACCAGTTGTTGAGCTTTTATTCTGAAAATCCTTCATCTCTGGTTAGCATTTAGCATGTGGCTAATATACAATTTCCTATAGAGGTGAATTTAGTAGCGATATGACACGGAGTGTTGCACACCGAAACCTACTGATTTCAACACTACAACTATAGACGTCGAGATATTATTATTGCTGAATATTAAATGAAGGTACAGTTTATTTGAATACGTTTGTTTACAGACGTGGGTAGCATGAGACAACATTCGGAACTACCAGAAATGATACCAGCCGTGAGGTATTTTTGGAGTATTGATTACAGCGTTTAAAATGTATTGAATGAAAAGTCATGAAAGAGATAAGGAGGAGAAAAGGCGTGTTTAGTTATATATTTAATGTGCAATGTCTGAATCCTCTGTAATGCGCAACAACGAACATTGGAGACGTGGAGGGCCGATCCCCAGCAGCGCCAACCGGCCCACAGGGAGGAGCCAGCAGAGGATATTTAACAGCTGGAGAGGTGGAGCTCGCTCTCTTCCCTTCGCTCACGAGAGCCAGAACACAGCTGTTTTTCTGACTGAAACATCTTCTGCTTGTAACATTACCGCGCTTTTTATTAATTAAAGTATACATTTGAACATTCTCAGAGACTCAATTAGTCTCCTTTTTAAAGCTTCTCCCCTGGACGCGAACACAGTTATCAGACTTAATGTATCGATACCCGCGGCTGAAATATCGATACTTTCTCGGAAAATTAAATATCGATATATATCGCAAGATCGATTAAATTGCACAGCCCTAATCCTAACACACCCCCATTTATATTCATGTGCGCAAACAAGTAAACACACAAAAGCTTTTACATATAACGCTGCAAAAAACGGCATGTCTCATTAGCGTAGCGTAGCGTAGCTTACAGATCGATGATATCTGATCGTTCTTACAGATTACAATCACAAAAGCTTTTAAATATAACGCTGGAAAAAACGGCATGTCTCATTAGCGTAGCGTAGCTTAGCTTACAGATCGATGATATCTGATCGTTCTTACAGACTACAATCACAAAAGCTTTTACATATAATGCTGGAAAAAACGGCACTTGCCTACAAAAGATTACGTTTGTTATTATAACTTACTCAATATGATTTTAGAGGATACAAAATACTAATAAATAGGAGAATAAATACTTGTGTTATCGCCTAGGGCGTGGCTTTACAGCCTTCACACAGATCGCTATTACGGCAGTATGTCTGAACATGTTAGCAAATGCCTGATAATTCAAATAAAAGACAAAGCAAAGACTGCGGAGCGTACAAAATAAAATGCTACAAAAATATATAAACACCTAACCGATTACTATTTGGGTTTGAGGCGACATTGATACGGCGAAGCTACATGCTACATGCTACAAGCTAGAGATAGCTTTATCAGGAAAAACACCGCTAAATAAAAACTTACAGCTTCAAAATTGGATGTGTCCTCACTGGCCTGGTCCCGGATGGTTGGTATTGATCCCGGGTTTAGCATTAGTTTGGAGGCATATCCGTGTTGGACTTGAGACAAGTTCATAAACATGTCCGTCGTAAAATGTTTGGAACACACAAACAGAAATCTGCCGTGGTCTTCTGGCACATGTCCCTTGTAAATGAAGTCTAGCCACAGATTCATTTCTTTTTCCACTGATGGCATTGCATGCAGTCCCCTGTCCCGAGTCTTGCAGCCAACAACAGCACAACGTTTAACTGGCTTAGACATCCTGGCAAGAGCAGGGGTTGATTTAGCCTGCCGATAGCCTATATGCAAATGAGAGGTTTGGCAATGCACGTGGCCGTGGCTCATTCCCCTGATAGGTGGAGAGTTTGACCAATAAGCCGAGGACTTCTCTGTGACGTAGAAAAGTGTTGAAATCTGGATCCGTTTTTTTCAGATCCGTTGCAGCCCCTTTTTTAGAGATTTGGCGAAGGAGGAAAATAGAGAGGGTTGAGTTTTCTGACACTTGGTGAGTTCCCTGGAACACCGAGGACACATATTCATGTATAAAAGACGTACAAAGGTGCATTTTGCATGATAGGTCCCCTTTAAGTAGGATTCAAACCAATTTAGAACTGTTTCCGAAAGTCCCACCCAGTTTTCCAGTCGGTCTAGTAATATGCTGTGGTCAACAGTGTCAAACGCAGCACTGAGATCTAATAATACTAACACTGACGTTCTGCCACTGTCTGTGTTTAAGTGGATGTCATTAAAGACCTTTACAAGAGCAGTCTCAGTGCTGTGGTTTGGACGAAAGCCTGACTGGAACACATCAAAACAGTTATTTAAATGCAAGAAATTACTCAACTGTTGAAAAACAACTTTTTGAATGATTTTACCTAGAAATGGGAGGTTTGATATGGGCCTGTAATTGTTCATTACTGAAGCATCTAGATTATTCTTTTTTAAGAGCGGTTTAATGACTGCAGTTTTCAGGGCCTGTGGAAAAATACCTGAGTGAAGAGATTTGTTTACTATATGATCTGAGGCCATGCAAGGCAAAACATCTTTGAAAAATCCTGTTGGAATAATATCAAGGCAGCAGGAGGAGGACTTCAGAAGTTGTATAATGTCCTCTAGGTTTTTATCATTAATCTGATGGAATTGTGTCATGATGTCTGAATTGATGTTAAGTGGACACAGAGACAACACATTTGCTGTTCCTGATGCAGAGGCACTGATTGCTTGTCTGATTTTCTGAATTTTGTCAGTGAAGAAGGCAAAATCATTGCACGCCCTGGTGGATAGAAATTCAGAGGCTACTGACACTGGGGGGTTAGTTAGTCTGTCGACGGTAGAAAACAAGTCACGGGCGTTGTTTTTGTTTTTGGTAATGATGTCAGAGAAGAACGATTGTCGTGCGTTTTTCAATTCCAAATTATAAAGGCCAAGTCTCTCTTTATAAATTTCAAAGTGAACCTGAAGATTTGTTTTTCGCCACCTGCGTTCAGCTTTTCGACATTCTCTTTTTTCTGAGTTCACGGTCATGGCCTTTCTCCATGGAGATATTTTCTTGCCAGACACTTCCTTTACCTTAGTTGGAGCAATGGCATCTATAACATTTTGAATTTTTGAATACAAATTATCTACTAGCTCATTTACTGAGGTGTTAGTAGGGGCAAGTGTGGAAGAACAATTCTGAGTAAACATTTCCCTAGTATTTTCAGTTAAATATCGCTTTGTGGTTACCTCTTTTTGAACATTTGTGTGAACAGAAATAGAGCTCTCAAAGAAAACACAGGAATGGTCAGAGAGTGCAACATCAGTCACCACAACCTTAGAGATATTCAGACCCTTTGAGATAATTAAGTCCAGAGTGTGCCCCTTATTGTGCGTGGGCTCCGTCACATGCTGAGTCAGTCCATAGCTATCAAGAACACAAAACAGTTATTTTTCCCCTCTGTCCTGGGGGTTGTCAACATGGATGTTAAAATCACCAACAATGACTAGACGGTCAAAGTCAATACACACTATAGACAGCAGTTCAGTAAAGTCATCAAAAAAGCTTGCACAGTATTTGGATGGTCTATAGATATTTAGGAACAGAGCTCGAGAGGAGCATTTCAGCTGAAGGGCCACATATTTAAAAGAAGCAAAGTTCCCATAAGATGTCTTCCTGCATTGAAGGGAATCATTGAACAGAATAGCAACTCCACCCCCTTTCTTATGCATTCTTTCCTGACTCATAAAACTAAATAAGACAAATATTATAAGAGAAACATTCGTTAGCCTCCAAGCTAGTAAGCTGGCTTTTTTAGGTTTTCCCTGGCAAATTAAAATATAGCTTAATGGGACTCTGATACGTTGTCTCATTGAAAGTTAACCAACATTCATGAACAATTACGGAGCGTCCACACTACAGCTTCAAAAATAGCTTGGAGATGGGCGTGTCTGGAGCTTGGGGATTTTATTCAAGCAACACGACCAACAACCAATCACATGAATCTCCCGCCCCCGACATACAAAGCAAAAACCCCCGGGGATTTTATGCGAGCAATATATATATAAACTCCCCAAACAGGCGAAAACCTACCAGTTTCCCCCACTGTCTCTGCCACCTCCCTCCATGCCTGGTTCTTCCGGTTTGTATCCCGGTAGGTGAAGAGGGTCTGGTCATACAAAACCGGGTGATTTGCTACGGCGATAGTTAGTTTCTCCTCCGACTTTTTTTGAAATATAGAAATGAACGGCGGGATATCTCTCCCAGCTTAGACGCGGTTTGATTGGCTACGGCTTGAGCTGTCAGATTTTGGGAAACGGGATTTGATTGGCTGGCGCTGGCAACTCCGGCGTCTCAGGCCTGCGTCACCACACACGAAGGCAACATTTACATTACATTTGAGACATACAACTGCAATGAAAGTACCAAAAACAATTATGTTACAGTACTATGATACTGTACTGATATCTTCAGACTTTGTTCTTTACTTTATCCGTCTTTATATGTAGAAAATATTACGTTTTCTCCGTAATGTTGTTTCCATAACAACAACAATTTCCTGTCAACTGTCCTTCAAAATAATATATTATATCCTTTTTAGTTTCACAGAACACAAATTGGGTTATTTACATAATATATTTACATGATTTTGTTGTGCAATAAAACAACCCGATGGACACACGATAAAGGAAATGTTCGGCTGTGATCGTAGCAACATCGGGCCATTCGTGAGGGCATCTTAAGCCATCGTATGACCGCTGGCGGAGTTTCTCAGGCTCCGGCAGCAACTTCGTGAGCGGAGGCAAAATCTTTGGCATGCCAAAAAATTGCCGAAGGACCTTGCGAAAGTTCATTTTCGTGTTGAATTCGTGTGTCAATTTTGCCCTTCGTAAGGCCATCGTGAGGGCATCTTGTTATCATCGGTGCCATCGGGCATTCGCCCCGATCAGAGTGAGTGTGAATGCACTGATGATAACACGAAGATGACACGATTTGACAAGATGCCCTCACGAGTGCCTTACGAAGTTGCCGCTCACGAAGTTGCTGCCGGAGCCTGAGAAACTCCACCGGCGGTCATACGATGGCTTAAGATGCCCTCACGAATGGCCCGATGTTGCTACGATCACAGCCGAATTTGAACATTTCCTTTATCGTGTGTCCATCGGGTTTCAATTTCGGGACAGTGTGACAGGGCCTTTAAGGAATCTTCTGTGTAGCAATGCAGTGGGAGTCACCGACTCAGGAAGGAGACACGGTGGAGCAGGAGCTTTTGATGTCAAACACTGGAGGTTTATTTGGAGTTACGGCCGGAGCATTCACATCACAAATCACAGCAGTCACGGTGAGACTGCACGGGAGAGTTGCCACGTCAATTCTGGAGCGCCTCTCTCTTGTTAGCCCGTTTAACTGGTTTCACAGAGAGTAGTCAACATATATTGATAAGATAGCTTTAGACAGTTGGGCACACTGAGTTACTTGTGTTTGTCATTTATGGCCTCGAAGGTGTCATACCCTGGAGGCCACAAACAACAAAGAAGGAAATGTCCCAGTGCACCCACAACAACAGACCATCTGTGACCCAGTGTTGACCGGTCACAGAATGGGACCAATAACAGTATGGAATAAGCAGCCTATGTCCTTAAAGGAGATAAACAGACGTCAGGGTTGGTCATGTACGTGATATCTAGGAGTCTAGGACAATAATTTCCCTAACACCGGTGATCGTTTTTGGTTGGTTATTTACAATGTTGAGTTGACAGCTGCTCAAGCTGTTGATCCGCTCCCTCCCCGCCTCCACCACCATCAGACCCCCCTATTAGTGCTCGGTCACTGTTCGCTTTGTGAGAGGGTTTGAAGGTCTAATTTCTAATGATTGATCGTTACACATACTTGTTGTATGTATTAGTTTAGTTTGCCCCTGGTACGTAAAAAGGATAATAATAGCGTTTTTTTTAAATTATACTGAGTTATTCTTCTTGTCAGGAACCGCTACTATTCGTTTGTTTTATGATTTGGGCCGGTCTGGGTCTAAATGCCAGGGCCGATTTGCTGTCCCAGTCCAGCCCTGGTCATGTTGAAGGGAAAGCAAGTTCTAAACTAAATATAGTATTTCAATTCGAGGTATTGGCTTCACCATTGTGGCATATATTACTACAGGAGAACTCTTTATGGGGAAATAACTGTTGTTTGTTGTTCAAAATGTAGAGTTTAAAATAAATTAAAAACAGCTAATTTTCATCTAAATTCATAATAGAAAGACATTTGATGACAGTTTGTTGGAATTCTGTATTCATACGCAGTGGGGGATCAAAAAGCTGAGGGCCCAGGAGCCCTGAGCGTAGGCTTGAGGGATTTGTATCAGATTTCTCCACACAGGTTGCTGGTGCCAAAAGGGGGACCCAGGAGGCCGACACAGCGGAGTTCGTCTGGCTGAAGGTCATCAGGACAAAGTGGCTCAACCCCAGGCTCTCTGGCCCCGACCGAGTGACCCAGTGGACCTCTCATGCCGTCCGCATAGGAGGAAAGGGGGACAGCTGGTGCCAGTGTGCGGCGGGGAAACCACCTGCTGGGACCGGGGACGACATCAGGACGGACGTGGCCCTCGCAGAGGAGGTCGACTCGGAAGCAGCCATCAGTGGACCGAAGGAGGAGGATCGTGAGGACATCTCTCCAGCATCGACCCGGAAGCCGCCACCAGCGGGCCGGAGGAGGAGGATCCGAAAGACATCTCTCTAGCAGGCAGCCCAGAAGCCGCCGTCAGCGGATCGGGGGGACAAAGACACGGCAAGCCAGGACGGCCCAGGGGACTCCACTCTCCGCTGAAACAGGTGGATATAGCCGGTGTGGAGTTTGTTCTAATACCCCATTTTTTGAGGAACTTTGCTCCAATACCCCATTTTTTGAGGAACTTTGCTCCAATACCCCATTTTTTGAGCAACTTTGCTTCAATATCTCATTTTTTGAGGAACTTTGTTTAATAACCCATTTTTTGAGGGAGAAGCTGCTCCTTCCCCTTCGTACCAAATGCCCTTTTTGGCTTACCCGTCGGAGGAGGACGAGCACGATGACTCAGCCGACAAGGAATTTTTTTTAACATATTTTGGTCTCCCTCCACTGTCATAAGAAGTTGTTATGGTGGACTGTTCCTAAAGGTTTAAAGTGCTCTAAATCCCAGCTTCTGATGGATTTATATAAATGTTGGGGAACAGACAGTAGAAAAGAATGACAGTGGTTATGTTCCAAATGCTGTGTATAAGTTGATCTCTGAAGGTGAGATCAAAAAAGGGATTAAAGCAAACAGATATTGTTCTAAACTGTATTAAAGTAAACAGGTATTATCTTGAACTGTATTGAAGTGAACATGTATTATTTGGGACTGTTTTAAAGTAATCCTATATATATATAAACCTTCTTACTTACACTCCATGACCCAGACACCCTGACACACACGCACAATACACTCCCTGACCTAGATATCAACACACACACTCATACACTTCCTCTTACCAAACACACACACATGTCCTTTTCAAGGTTCTTTCTGGGGCCAATATAGCACCAGTATATCTGTGTACAATGTTTGATACCAATATATCTGTGTACAATGTTTGATTGTTTGAGAAAGAATAGTTTGTGTGAAACCTTCCCTGGGAAATTAAAGGAGTAGAATCCGGTGGAAGATAAGAAGTGACTCTCCGCCCCAAATATGTCCAAATATACTGTTGTTTATTCATGCCAAATGCCCCCTGTTGCTGACTGGCTGGTCTGTATCGCACGGCAGTGGAGCGGGGAGCCCGGAGTGCTCTGTTACAGGGCACTCTGTATTTTCGTATTGTGTCTTTTTACCATTAAAATCAGATTATTGTTATAACTTTTATGC
This sequence comes from Pseudochaenichthys georgianus, assembly GCF_902827115.2. NCBI lineage: Eukaryota > Metazoa > Chordata > Actinopteri > Perciformes > Channichthyidae > Pseudochaenichthys > Pseudochaenichthys georgianus. The sequence continues at coordinate 34,671,965 of NC_047519.1, read as the reverse complement.
CGGTGTTTTGAACTCCTTTTCTTATTAATCTGACCAGGCTCATCTAACGGACGGCGCGGAGCAGAGCTGGGCTTTAAGCCACCACTACTGTGTTTGCTCCTACAAGTACTACGGCTTCCACAGATGAAATTTTTTAATGGATTTTTTGTCAAAGCACTTTAGATATTCATTGCTATCGGGATGTTAAGAGCATTCCATGGAATATAACAAAAAGTGTATCTCGAGCCGGTTTCTCAAACTTACCTACCCCACCTTTAATTTAATAAGTTCATTTTCAGGTGAATACAGGTGAATACAGGAAAATGTGTATCTAATATTGCAAATTAGGCGTTACATATAGCCTAATTAAATTGCGCCAATTTGCATGCAGTTACCAAGGCATTGCAGGGGAAAAGGATAAAAAAATTAAATATATACATATACATATCACCTCACAACTTCCCCAGATACTCAAGTCAGTATTTCCCCCTGAAATGTTATGTTTAAATATGCAGATTAGCTTTAAATCTATAGACGAATTCAGACAAGTAGTAAAACGAACACCATTTATATGTGTTTTTTGGAAGTTTTCTTTCCATTAATGAAAGAAGACATGGAAGCAAAATAGACCAACATGTACATGAAAAAACGAAATGTTTGACTTCATAGTTGTGATTGTTGTCTGCTCTTGTGCATAGTGTTAGTAGAATTATGTTGAGTATTAAACAATTGCGTGAGTGTGAGGGTATTAAAATAAATGTGTCAGTAAGTCTTTTATAAATTATTCTGGGAAGTGCCTTTTTTCCTCACTTGAGCTCCTGCCCCCCAAAATGTCTGTGCACGTCCCTGCTCTGTTGAACATTAAAAAAACAGGAAATATTGTATCTACACCATGATCTACACACTAATGTTTCCATGTAAAAGCCAGTAAAAGCAGAAGTCAAGAAACCAGCAGCGGTCACATGACGCATGCGTGGGCGGGGCTCTGCGTCTGCAGTGCACCGACCAATAGGATCTCAGCTTTGCTCCAGGTCCCAGCCAGCTCCATGGGGGGAAACAACTCGAGAGAGGAGATGAATAACGGTACACACTCCAATATTTATGGAGCCGATGCCCGCATATAAGTGCACCGCATCCACTCTCCCGGTGCATGCGTGAATACATGCGTTTGGAGACGGAAGCGGGGAACGGCGTTTCGGGGAGACGAAAACAAGCGGTCCACCATTGTCTGCGTAGAAATAAGAATGGCCTGGATGTGGAAGGTAAGAAGGGCTTTCTCTCATATTTACACCCCCAAAAAAATGGAAATTAAGGAAAAAAGCGTGAAACCAGCTTCTGACGTGGTGGTCGTTACGTTAGTGAGCGTTTCAGCAGATGTTGTGTTAAATATGAGCTCATGGTGGTGATGCTGCGAGGTAATTTAATCTCTTCTGCTTTCTTTTTTTTGGGGTGGGGGAGTCGGAATTTGTGATTTTCGCTCGTGCATATGAATGATAGCCAGGCCATAGTGTTTGTTTTTATCCTTTTATTGCATTTAGTCCATGTCTGTGTGTCATTTCTGGTGATACAAAGCAGGCAGATGCAGGCCATGCAGCCAGCTGTGTTCACAACATGACACGTCCAGGTGTTCACATGATGAGTGAGGAGTTTACAACCTCCACTGTGGCCTTCACAGATTAGGAGAAAGTTGACAAAAAGTTCCTCAGTGACCCCCACTGTCCTCTTCTCTGTTTCACCCTTTATCTTTCACTGTCATTCAGGAAATGTCCCTTATTTACAGATGTTGAAATGAACAACACTGTACTGTAAGAGCTGAAGATGTTGTTGATGATATGTGACTAAGCATTGTGTTCATCAAGTATATATTGTTTTCTGTATCTTTAAAAGGCTGAATACATTGAATGACACTTTCCCTTGCAAAGTGACTTAACAAAGTTGGCAAGGCATTTTTTGTCTCTCGCCTCTCTGTTTTGACCATAACATGTCAGATATAAATAGTACATAATGAAATAGTTTTTTGCTAATAATTCAGTTTTCTTTTACTCAAACTCTTGTTGTTTAAGTAATATCATATGCCAAACATTTACAAAATCACATAAAACAACATTTTCAAAGTGAGAGATTGTGTTCCAGTTGTCCACGAACACACTTTTCATGTTTACAACAGCACTTTATTAAAAAAAAAGCATTTATTTGGTCAAAAACATTGTAGAGTGCTATCTTAATAACATTGACTGTGTCACTGTTATTGATCCCTCTTTACTGTGGAGGTAATTAAGATGAAAGAATGTGTTTATTTCTGTTAGACGTTGTGTCATAGTAAACACAGTCTTAGTTTGGTGTTGTCAGACTTCATGTTGTTTTCTTATTTGTATTTGGCCAAAGTTAGGAGTTTCTTATTCAGCTGATCCAATGGTCCCACACCCACTGGAAAAACATCTTGGTCAAAAAAACGTCCTTTTACAAACGTCCTTACTCTGTTTTTGTTATCTGAGCCACGAGATGATTTCACACTAGATTACACACTGTAATATTATATGATATTGCCAAACTGATTGAAAATGGATTGAAAGAAGTGGGACACAAAGTAAATGAGCTGTAACTTTAAATGAAAGGACGCCAGTTTGCTTGTTGTTCTCATGGCTATTAGGTACATACATAAGTAAAGATAGTCAGACTCAAAAGCCCATAATGTCTTCATTAGGCTACTGGAAAGTGCTGCTGACATCACGGCACCCTCGCAGTTATACACTTTACTCTTTCCTTGCTCTATTGTTAACATCTCAACTAGATCCAGCCAACTTGTTGCATGGAGTGAGACAGAGAAACAGTGGAACATCTGGCACGAGTAAAATGGCATCTTTCTGCTGTTAGATGCTTGTTTTGCAAGTAACTGTTATGGATGAATGGATAAAGTGAATGAGTGATTGATACATTTATTTCGAACAAGTCAAATTAATAATTACAAAACTAAAAATGTTGCAGTGCATAGTCATGTAAGAGAAAACAAAACAAAGTGACATTTACATCAACGACATTAGCAACACACACAGTCCCACATCTAGTGTTCGAAAAGGAGTTAGAAGAAGTATGATTTATTTAATCTCACCCCCTTGTCCCTAAATAATTTATTTATAATCTATACATCATTATCATTACTATTATTATTATTAATTATTATACCATTACTATTAATCTGCTTTACTTGTTGATTGACATATATACATATACACATTCACACACATACACATATACATAGATACATACAGCCAAACACCCTCCCCATCCCTGTACCTGGAGAAAATAATGTCTCTATATTTCCTCTTGAACTGGTTAACGTCTGGACATCGCTTTAGCTCCACGTTCACACTGTTCCATCGTCTCACTCCTCAGGTTAGGGTTAACGTCTGGACATCGCTTTAGCTCCACGTTCACACTGTTCCATCGTCTCACTCCACAGGTTAGGGTTAATGTCTGGACATCGCTGAGATACAAAATGTTCTTCTGGTTGTACGGACCCTATGAATTTCGAATGGAAATGGTCTCCTTGAATTATATCCCCCCACTCGTTGAGTGAATACTTTTTGGATGTTTCCTGGTGAAACGTAACTTTTGCCTTAAACATGATTTGTGCCGTTTAGAATTCTACCAGGTCTGTACATTTTAACAATTTTGACTACAAGAATTAGTGATGTCGTCCTGACTTTGATCAGGACGACTTTGGGATCAAAGTCGTCCTGATTGTTTAGCAAAGTCGGTTTCCTTTGTGCTTTGTCACATTTTCTTTCATATACGAACTACATTTTCTACCCCAGCAAAGCGTAGAAACGTTGTTTGGGATATTTTGTCTTTCCATCCTTTTTTAAGCATTTAAGCGACAGGTGGGTGGTAAGGTAATCCACTTATTTTTCAATTTAAAAACTCCTTAAAACTTTACTCGAAATGTGGTGATTCCAGATTGTTCCATGATGGAAAATTGCAGTGCGAAAATCCCAACTACACACTTGAGGTACTTGAGGTGCCCCTTTTTAAGGGTCATGATGTGGGGTCATGAGATAAATAATGTGGTAGAAAAGAAGAAGAATATAAATTCACACAAATATTATTTATGGTTTTGCACTTTTTCAAATTTTTGTTTAAATTGAAGAATTTGATCTCTTTCTGAATATTTAAATGAAACAATATCTGAAATGTTTTTTGGGGGCAAACAAGCCTCTGGTTTTATCTTGAATAAATTCAATTTCATTCACTTCTGTAACTAGTGACTATATCTGTCAAACACATGTAGTGAACTAAGACTCCTTCTGAAATGCACGTTCCTCAAAAGTGTACTTAGGAAGAGCACAAAGTACTCCACTACTTTTCATCTCTGTGCATGAGGCATTGCTTAACCCAGAGAGAGCTGTGTGACTATCGCTCTGATACTTAGTTCATGTGTTGAGCGAGGCCTGCAGGAAAGCTCTCCCCTCTTTGTTAGCTGGAGTTTAATTGGAGTGAGTTCATCCGTGAAGAGCTGAGCTGGAGCTGGGAAAGGCTGAGGCTGTTGTCCTCCGTCATAACAGTTCAGGGTGAGCTCGACATCACGTCTCAACTACATTTGGCAGAACAAGGGCCAGAAAAGCCTGTTTTTGTGACGGGTTCATGCGGGTACACGCAAGCAGAAGGCACACAAAGAAGACCTACAATTAATTAAGGCGCACACACACACACACACACACACACACACACACACACACACACACACACACACACACACACACACACACACACACACACACACACACACACACACACACACACACACACACACACACACACACACACACACACACACACACACACACACACACACACACACACACACACACACACACATTCGGCTGTGTGTGTCGAGGTGTTGTAACAGCTAGGGGAATGCACTGAGTGTCCCAGTTCTTCACAGATTCGGGGATGAATGGCACTTCTCTGAGTCCCTCTTGTCCCGTGTGGGTTACAGCAGAAGGCAGACTGATACAAAACATGTTGAATGAGGCTCTGGGTAATATTGAAAGTGTTATCAAATCCGTGCTCGTATTTCCCTTTGTGCCATTCTCTCTTTTTATCTGTGTGTGAAGTTTACATGAGATCTTCCGTTAGTATAAAAGTTCTGGCTGCATAGGGTCCACAAGGAAAACCTGGTTCCTTTTTAATGCTACAGTTCATACAGATGCATTATTATAAGTTTAATCCCTTCATACTGTTAACTATTTTAAAAGTTTCTTTACAGCCAAAGTTTAGTTTTAAACATAGGTATATGAAATATAAAATCTATTTATTATTTTGCCTTGAGTTTTCCCTCACCTGAATCAACAACCCAAGGACGATATGCACTCCTAACAGTTGACTATTGTAAAAGGAAGACTTAAATCACGGTACATAACGGCATTGGTTTGCATCAGGTTCCAAACGCAGTGCATAGGTAGCTAATTCAAGCACATTACACTCTGCCCGCTGATAGACTCAAGCCCATACTCACCACCCACCTGTTTATATATTTTACTGTCAATGCCGTTTACACTGTATATATTCATCTGTTTATAGCCTATTTATAATTATTCTATTAATACAGATTCCATGTATAATTATTCTCATTATGTAGACTCCTGCACTGCTATTTTGCACTTCTGGTCAGATGCCTAAACTTACATTTCGTCACTAGTACATGTACTATGTAATGACAATAAAGTTGAATCTGAATCTGATGTTGTGATTACAGGGTCAGCAGTTTTTGTAACTAGCATGAACTCGTTCAAGTTGTAAAATTGCCGGCTGCAATGTTCTAGTAAAAGTTACCACAAATCCAATAAAGGTTTAATACAGTTTAAAACAAATTGGGAATATGTGCCTGATCGCTGCAGTATTATAGTCCTTTGTATTTCCTCAAATTCAAATTTGAAGTTTGACTTTGTGAACCTTCCCCTCACAGAATGACCTTAAAGAAAGTCTTTGTTTTGCTGCTCCGCTGTTCGCCGTCCATTCTCTTAAAAACCCCTTTTGAGGCGAGAGGGGACCATTTAAACATGTGGCTTCTTTATTATGGCAATGTAACCTACATCTGTTGTGCAAACACACACGCACACACACACTCACACGGAAAACGCTAGTGCAAAGGTTAGCGTATTCACCGCGGTAACCCGGGGTGATAACCTCGCCCCTGATCTGGCATTAATCCAGCGGCCGCAGCAACTGGGCCAGCGGAGCCGCCGCTCACCACAAATCTCATCAACATCTGTGAAGACTTAGGCTTTAAGCGACTTGATCCCACTACGCCTCGCTGCTCATGCTAGTCAGGTAGCTTCTAATCCTGGATCATTTAATCATCACTCCAGGTGCTGCCAGCGCTGGTCTTTTCCTCCGCTGTTTTCTTTGGTCTTCTTTTACCGAAATTACAAAGAAAAGACACATCAATTATCTTCCACTCTGTAATTAAGTCTCGGTCAGCAGCATAACAGGACATGTCATTCGCCAAGAGCCTCGGGGCCGGAACCTCCATTATTGATGTACATGCATTCTCAAAGGAGCCCGTTAAAAGCTTAAATGTCGAGGGTTGAAGCTTTATACTTTAATGAACCAAGAGGACAAAGCCAATATTCATGAGGTAAACGGATTATCTGCGGTTAATAATCCGCCATTGTTCTTCCAGGGGTAAAGCAAAGTGCACACGGTGTAATCAATACAGTCGAAGATTTACCTGCAATTTCATTGAAAAGGTCCAGAGTGCTTAGCCTCCATTGACTTGAGAACAATTCCAGGCTTTACCTCCAATACTAGATTTAGACTTCATTGTGTTGGAAAAAACCGATGATGTATGGATTTTGGAACCAGATGCTATATAATCGGTTGATTCAGCATTATTTTTCTTTCCCGAGGCATTGCAATTTAATCGCAAATATTTGAACTAGATTTCATTAATCCTTATTCGAGATGCTCCTAAACGAACTTTCTACGCACGGTGGGCTTCTCAGTGCTCACCTTCAGCAGAGGTATTGTCAGAGATTTAACTCCAACACAAACCAAATGCCCCACATGACTGAACAAAGGTGTTTTAATTTTATTTCATGAATCATCTGACATTGATCCTAAATGATCTCCTGACTCCAAACTACTTTTTAATCTTCTTCTGCTTATTGTGTTAATCTTGTTGGCGTGACGATGGATCATTTTCAAATAATCAGCTGGCATCAGTGTTTGTTTTTAACTACACCTGTCTGATCCCTCTGCAGCACACACACACACACACACACACACACACACACACACACACACACACACACACACACACACACACACACACACACACACACACACACACACACACACACACACACACACACACACACACACACACACACACACACACACACACACACACACACACACACACACACACACACACACACACACACACACACACACACACACACACACACACACACACACACACCATGTATACACTTCAGGGGACATTACATTGACTTACATGCATTTCCTGGAGACTTATCTTAACCATAACCAACACATGCCTAACCCTAACCCTAACCAAGTCTTCACCCTAAAATTAATGATCCCCCTTATGGGGACCTCCAATGTGTCCCCATAAGGGAAGCCAGTCCCCACACTTGACTATGTAAACAGATTTAGGTCCCCACAAGTATAGTAATGCTAGACCACACACACACACACACACACACACACACACACACACACACACACACACACACACACACACACACACACACACACACACACACACACACACACACACACACACACACACACACACACACACACACACACACACACACACACACACATTCCCTCAGACAGAGAGGATTAACGGGTCAAACACCATATTAGGATTAACACTAGTTTAACACTTCGCTCTCCACTCAGCTGCAAACCCCCCCTCGTGGTTAAAGACTAACGAGTGCCGTAAGTACGGCCTGTGAGTCGGAGAGATTGTGGCCAAGTCAGCAGATCTTTGTGGTCGGATGGCATCCTCCGGCCCCGATGGTTTCCTGGAAGAACTGTGGACTTTGGGGTTTGATCCAAGAGCTGATCTGCCAACGTACTGCTGCGTGGATATGACTCATGCCGGGTGGACTTCACATTGTGTACGTATGAAGGAGTTATCAGTAGGTGCTGGGTGTGTGAGATGGGACGTGGTGGGAACAAGCTGCTAGAGTAGAGATCTGTGTGGTCTTGTTTGTGCTTTGGCAGAATGGGGATTTGAAATGTTTGGAAGGTGGCAACAAAAAAGAAGAAGAACAAATGTACTGGTGCAAAAGAAAACATGTTAGGGCTGTAACCTAAACTTATTTGTATTGTTGAATAATCGTTTGGCACATGAAACATTTAGAAGATGCTTCATTGTGGTTGAATGTCTTTAGATGGTTGTGTGGTGGCGCCGACTTCCAAAACCCCCAAAATATTCAGTTTCAAACTCTCAAATTTCAGAAGCTAAAATTAGCAATTATTTCTCATTTCTGTTTGTAAAATAAATTATTATTTCAATAACTGCCTTTTATTCTCCACGTTAAATGTCAGTACTTAAACTTTGCAATTATTTTCTTATCTGTTAAACAAGGCAGGGAAACGGAATCAGCAGGATGCTTTTCAAGTTAAATCTTGCATTATAAAAACTGTTAATAAGACTATTATATTACTTGTTTGATATTATTTTTGTCTCTCCCTGGCACACCTTCAGCGCTCATTTCTGGGCAATTATACTGATTTCTTAGTAGCTGTTTTCCAGACCCAAATACCCATTGGCACAGGCACGAGCTGAAACCCCAGAAGAGAGCGAACAGCCGTCTGATAAGAAGTTACCCTCCGAAGAATTGGCTTAGAATTCACGTCCAAACAACACAAAGATAAGTTATGAAGAAACAAAAGGGGCAGCAGGAGGTGCAGACTAAGTAGGAAGATTGGGGTTCAAGTACTTGCCCTGCTAAAGTGTACTTAAGCAAAACACTAAGTCATCTTTAGCTCCAGCGGTGCTCCTTTCGTACCTGACCCTGACCTGTAAGCTGCTCGTGGGAAGGTGAGATCCTTCTGAGAATATCAATTTAGCATCTCAACTTATGAAAACCTGTCGCTCACACATGATTTCTTGCCCCGTTCATTTTGATCCACGCCGCTGTAATCCTGCATGTATCCATTCATCCGCTTTCTCCCAGCGAGGTGGCGTGATTAGGCTCGCTGAGTAACGGCTGAGTCTTCGCCTTGAGCTCCCTGCGAACCGCCCTTGATCGGAGCCTCTGAGCAAGCAGAAAGTCCTTGTAATTGCATTAGTGTTGTCCAACTGAGCCACGCCCGCTCCCTCCAGACCGGCGTCTTTAGCTTGATTTGTAGCTTTGACACGTTCGGATTTATTCTCATCCTATTGCAGAATTTGTCGACAAGATCAAGATGTTTCACGAATGCCCTGGCTCTGATTCTGTCTTTTCCTCTGACGGAAGTGTCAGTGGGAGCCAGGTGGCCATCATTTCTGCTCCAGCTGAGCACTCTTGACCAAGCCAGGTAATGACATGTTTCCTTTCCACTGGTATTATCCCCAGTGGAAGCCTGTGCTCTGGTCCTGAAGAGGTTGACAGCAACAAATAGAGCCTGGTGGTTAAGTGAGGGCATTAAATAAAGTGCTAGTCAATTTTGTTCCTATAATATATAATCCCTTGTCAGCTTTTTAATGGCCGTCTGTGCCCTGGAACTTTCTGTTGTTGTGGTCATTATTTGAAAAGGAAATGGGCAGCGGTTCAAAATGCCACAGTGCACTCTGGGTAATGGTGCATCTGTTCACTGAGCTGTTGATGTGTGTTGAACCTGTATGGCTGTGTCGTCACCGTGTTGTTTTTGTGTGACCAGATTTTCATTCTGGTTTCTTCTTGATCTCCCTGACGGCTGCAGGCGTTCGCTTCTTGCTTTTTTATTGTCTCTGACTCGCTCCCACTTCGATCCGTTAACCATCACACACACATCGAATGCCACACTCTGCAACCCCTCCGTTTACCAACATCAACAAGCAGCACCACGGAGGCTTTGACTAAACAAGACCATGTGAACTTTATTGTTGTTTTTGCAGAATGAACACCTGCGCGTGCCACCGAGCGGAGCTGTTCGCTGGCCTCACCTGGTTGGTTGGTTAATTGTGTGCAACAGCTGCTCCACTTACATGTTCACAATGCTGGTGCTCGAGCTCTCTGGGAGAACCTTCACGATCTAAAGAGGATTAATGGAAAAACGAAAAGCTGCACTGGTAAATCGTTTGAATGTTTCTGTGGGTAGAGATCTCTGCTGCTTTAGACAAAGAGGATTCAGTCCGTCCCTCACCAGGACTTTTAAGAATGAGACTTAAAAATATATCTAGCGAATGCAAAAGCCTTTATCCGATCCGGCGCATCCTATTTGTTCAGCAGCAGCCGAGGAAGGAAATAACAAGTCTGCCTGTTTCTTATGCATGGCCTTGAAACGGCACCCTGACAGAGGCTCATGAACAATCACGACATATATATATGTATGTATATATGTATATATATATGACTATTTAAAGTATTTATTTGGTTTAATGAAACATTAAAGATTGTTTTTAAGTCTCAAGCAGAAAATCCTAGCATTCTAACAATCAGAAAACATTTGAACTTCTTTCTTTAGGGATTAATCAAGTATCAAAATAAGTACATCATTATGGGAAGTAGTCCTGACAAAGATTAGATAATGGGCTTTCTTACTCTGGACGGTCGAACAAACAACTATAGTCATTTTGTTATCTTGGCTTGGAGACGGTTAGAATTTGGTTTATATATGAGTCGATAAGTAACGGTTGCAGTGCAGACATGGAAAACAATGTCTCTCAGACAAATCTTTCCACCGGAGATCGCTCACAAGTTGATTCTAACGCCGCAGAAATGTCATAATGTATGTTGTCTATATTGAATACAACACTGGCACTCTATTTTCACATTGACCTCAAAAATCCAATAGTTGTGTTAAACTGTAAAATGGCATGATGGAAAATCCAATATCCATTATGGAAGGTCCAACATCTGCTTGACTTATAAAAGGGACTAAAAGTGAGGATCTCTCAATCAGATTTCTCCCTTTCCTTTCAAATGTAAAAGTCTTCTAACTTTAAGTTTCATAACTAATAATTATCCTCATTATCAGGTGAACTTTGAATAGCCTTTCCTTTTAATCAGGTAACAGCTTGGCAGAAAAACACCTATGACAACTTCTCAAAAGCCGAAGGTGTTGCATGAAAAGACTGAGCAACAGAAGTATTGGAAGAAGACGACGCAAATAACCTTCAACAGTAAGAACGATGCTTCCTTTAACTTCAAGGTGTCTCAGTCCTCATCTCTCCGAGGGCAACGTCACAAACTCATTTTTGTTTCTGAGCCACTTCAATATTCAGCGAGCGTCGCTGAGTTTTTATGACAGAAATATTTCTTTAACAAATAATACCGTTCGAAAAAGTCTCTGCGCAGGACAAACGTGTGTCGAGTCAAGTGGAGAAGAAAACTGGAGACGCCGTTTGTTCCACTCGTCTGTTCCACTGTGAGTCGCTTGCACTCGCCGTTTATCTATACTCTAACGATCTGCGTGTGAGCAGTCGTGATGTGTAATCACTACCGATGAGATGCAGCTCTATTACGGAGTTAAGGAGGGATGCCGTTGAGTTTCAGGGGAAATATCAGTTGCTAAATGTCAGTAATCCCGTGCTGGCATTTGGCAAATTGAAATGGATTTTCTCTGGTCGATGTTTTTCTCAACAGCCGAATTCCCCCGTCTCTTCCGCCGCCCTTCAAACACAAAGAGACAGACAGAGAGATGCATTGCTATTCTTGTGTAAAGTACACCATTCAGAATGCTGTGGATCCTCTCTCTATTGTGTTGCACCAAAGCAGATCCAGTGTGTGCTGGATGTTGAGCTGCAGATTCATTAAACTGTATCTTTGTCCTTGGCCGCTGTTTGCTCTGCTCTGCCCGGCGACCATCTGCGCCCCCCAAGAGCCAGCTACTTAACAACGCTGATATTACAGCGGGGTGAAGCCAAAAGGGATAGAGTCACAAGTGAGTGGCCAAAGTCATGTTCTGTGATTGGCCGAATGCAGCCGGACATTCTGTCTAAGTATAACCCTCGACAATAGTTAGACAGTGGAAGAGCCAGCATGCTTCAATTAAAACACATTTCGTCTCCCTTTGCTCGAGTGAGTGGAGCCAAATGCAGCTCGTGATAATACAGAAGTATAGCCTACAGTACATGTTGCGTTTTATTGTCTTTGTTGATTTACAGTTCACTACCAAGCAGCTCAATAAGAATACGAACAAAACTATTGGAGACAATCGACATAAAAAAACACTCAATCACTCAATACAAAATAAACTTGTCAAGTTAAAGTAAATCAATGGAAATGATTTCAATGGGAAATGCACTGCAATGCTTTTTACATTGTTGTTCATGTTCATACTTTACAAGAGCTAGCTCCAACTTAAGTTCACACATATGAACTAGTTCACTTTCATTATTCAAATTACATTTTTGAACCAAGTTTTTCAGTCCCAAAAAGGAAATAGTTTGTTAAGTTCTTAAGTTTTTTCCTTTTAAACTAGTCGGCTGCTTTGGCTTCTAATTTGTCTTTTAGAACGTCAAATGCTTCCTGCTTTGTGGTCAGAAAATGATAACTGCTGCTCCTATGTATGGTTAAATGTTTGTTGGCATCCTAATCAGGGGGTCCGCGGGGTCTTAAAAAATATTACAAGTTGATAAATCAATTTAGCGAAAATGAAGGCTATTAAAAAGTATTAAACGGCATTTCCCAAGGTATTACACTTTGTAGCTTGTTTTCAGTAAGTATATCAATGGTCCAGAGAGGTTGTGTTCTGCAGTCTGCCTGAATGTAATCATGGCGTAGGTGTGTCGTGTGATTCTGTGGAGTTTATTTATGGCATCCCGTTGGATTGGACGTCATCTGAACAGGACATCGCTCGCTCACTGCTTGATAGCGCGCGAAGGTCCGTTTACGCCGGTTGTTAAACAACATCGTTATGGGGAAATGCAAGTCTGCGTCCAAATGGTTGGGAGGAGGTGAAGTGTGTCGCCAAGGTAACCGGTTAGAACTCCAAGTGGCGATGAGGTCTTAAAATGTATGGAAAGGGTCTTAAAAAAGGTCCTAAAAGGTTTTACATCTGACTTCAGGGTTCCTGCAGATACCTAATATAAAGTGAAACACAGAATGCTATCCAGGCAGCAGTTTAAAGGGTTGGAGAAGGGAATAGACAGAGGTGTATCTCTCTCCATACAGCAGGATGTCTTTCTTGCAGCATCATAACGGCATCTAGTGTAAATCTCCATGCAGCTTGTTTCTGACAGGTGGACTCACCCTGCGTCTCCTCGGCTCCTCAAAGAGCCCATTTGTCTTTCTTGCCTTTGACAAAGTCTTCACTTTCCCAAGTGAGCGAGCAGCAGCCTACGCAGCGGAGCAAAAATATAGAGCTTCACCAAACTCTCTCTGTGAACATATGGTGGTGTTTAGAAGAAAAAAAAACCTCCCAAAAGTTTTCAGGATCCAGAAGGGGGATTGCATATTATAGAGTGTTTAATCCTTTATACTTATGGGATTATGTTCCATTTGATATCAGATATGCATTAGTCAAATGGGTTTTGACTGCTACACACACACACACGCACACACGCACGCACGCACACACACTCCGCTGGCCATGACATCGGTTAAGTATCTTGCCCGCGGATACATCGACATGTTGCACTGCAGGGGCTGGGATCGAAACCCACCACCTTTTCTGCTTGACAGACGACCGCATTAACTTATTCACATTAACTTCAATAAGTAATGTGAATAATTTCCGCATTTAAAATCTTCAAACTACTTTGTCTTTTGAGACATATATAAATATTTCATCTGTGGAAGCCGTGGCGCTGTAAAAAGCCAGTCCAGTTAACTGCCTCGGCCCGGGTCAGATAACTGGATGGCCGACCTGCCTGTCAGCCTTCCATCTCGTGCACAAACTTATCTCGTGCCCTCATTAGTCGTGTGTGTGTTCGTGTGTGTTGGAGGAGGGGCTCTGTGAGGAAGTCTGAAGGAAGGGGCAGATTTTTTTGGGTTGGGTAATTTCAAATCCTAGCGCACTCGAGCTGGTTTCTCCATTCTTACCTACCCCACCTTTAAGTGCAGTACTGCACACAAAAATCAAACAGATCTCTAATTTTGTTCGGGCAGATTAAGATTCTCTGTGATGCTGCGCTCTATAATGAAGCTGTATCATGCCAGCAGAGCAGATTAGACTTCATTTGACCTGGATTGAAGGATTTTCCTTTTCATATGTCATCGTCGCTGATAAGGGTGATACTACAGGAGTAGCACACATCAAGGGCATCAGCATCAGGACGTGTTGGTAATATACTCGAGGAAGGAGAGAAAGCACTTGGAACTACAACAGAGTAGAGTCCTCCTCCTGGTGTTGGATAGGTACTCTATTGACTCTAGGACTGCACTTTAGTACAGATGTAAGGTACATGTGTTTCCATGGTACGCCACTTCACACTTCCACTCCACTGTTCAGAGGTAAATATTGTACTTAATTAACTGCAATCTATTTACTAGGTGTTTTCAGTTGAAGACTTTCAGTGTTTCCCCTAGGATGGAGTCATAGCAGCGGTGCTAAGGCCCAGCTATATGTTTCTATGCGTCCGCCAGCACAAGAAAGGCTCTTGAGGCCTAGTTCATACAGTGGCAATGTCTCATTTTGATTAAAAAAACGCCGCCGCTATTGTATATAGGGGAAACACTGACTTTACATACAAAATATATGATTATCTTATGAAATTCAACATGTTGTAAACCGTGTCAGTTAATGACCTCACTAAGAACATTCTAGTTGTCTGTAAGGTTTCTAGAAGCTCCACCTGAAAAGTGTCGAGATGTCTTGTCTATATTTTTATTGAAATTATAGTTTGAGGCTAAAAAAAGAACCAGTTTTTTTCTAAAAAGAATAGCAAGACTTCCAACTTCAGGACTTTTGGTATTAAGCATTAAAGACAAATCTGGGTTGCTGAGTAGACTTTAATTGACGATAAGGGTTACATCATCTGCCACTGCATCATTGATAACAACATTCTTCAGCATCGTTTTGTACACACTGTGACATGGCGCATTGTGTGTGTACACTAATGTCTGGTAAGAAGTCCCACTCACTGCTCTCCACTCAATCTTGATGGTGAGCAAAGCTTGGAGAGGTTTTTGCATGTTGTTATTTTGGTTTCAAATGTTATCAATCTTGCTGCCACTTGGACCTGCATCCATGCAAACTTAACAACACTCTGCAGGGTACAATATAAATAAATGAGTGCAGGGGAAACACTCTTCGGTCTTTGCACGAGTTGCTGGTATTGTTGGGAGCACGATATGCATAAACGAACCTCCTGCTGCTGCAATCTGCCCCATAGACACACTATATGGCACGAGAGAAATGGAAGTGGGTATTTCTCCAGAGCTGAGCATTAGTCACATCCTCTTTTAAGATGCAAGGCAGCAGCAGGGGCTCCTCTGGGGGCAGCAGACCGCTGAGTGGGGGGACGGCCCCCTCTGCTGGGCTCTGCAGGGACCAGCACGATGCAACATCTCCACGTCAGGAGATGAACTTTGCTGCAGCTCCTTCAGTGCCCTTCTCAATGTGAAGGATGTGTGAAGACAAGCGTACTGCTCTTTCTTTACAGTAGTTCAGATCTAATTCAGTTTAAACATGCAGTGAAATTATTCAAGAAGAAACTGAGTGTTTGACTGTAACATTTAGATTCAAGATTCAAAGCTTTATTGTCATTTGCACATTAGCTACAGTGTAGATATGGCAATGAATAACGTAGGTCACAGGCTCCTCCAATAGTGCAACATGAATATATTTAGGACATAGAACAAATAAAACATATCAAATAGTGAAAGAGAATGTTTTGAGATGTGCAAGTAAATACAAATATAATAGACTGACTACCATTAAGTAGGTTTGGGATTTACATGGTCGATACTGTAGAAGCCAAAACGCTTATTTAGCTATCGCTTATTATTTGTAATCGGTTATCGATGCCGGAAATTGTCACCTGGGTGTGTTTTATTGTATTTAATGCATGGATGTCAGGATTTGTGGAATTTCAGAGGGTGAGAGTTTCAGGCATTTTCTGTTGACCATATGGCCCTGCTTGATTATAGTTCGTTTTATTTTGTTCATTAAACATTGTTAAACTTTAGAACTGACTTTTTGTTAAGGAACGAGTAAAGGGATGAGCCCAGACTTAGCCTCTGAGCGACTTACATTATTGGGATTTTTTTCCCTTCTTTTACTTCGCTACACTTTTCTGAGATAAAGTTATCAGCTGTTTTTCATATTTTACAGATACTTTTTCATAGAAAACATTCAATTTTCATTTAATTTCAAACCGGTATTTATCCAGGTGTATCCCATTGAGATCATTGATCTCTTTTTCAAGGCAGACCTGCTCAAGTAGTTCCACATGAAACATAAAAACATAAACAGAACGACAAAAAGAACATCTTCCAGCATCATTACAGGGATTTACAATTTATATAACTATCCACATGAGCAGGTTCCAACAGCTTCCGATTGAGTAGCATCCAACCGAGCTTTAAAAACATTTAGTGGCACCAGATTGCTCAGTTTCCATTTCAATTGCAGACTATTCCAAGACAGTGGAGCTGCGCATCTAAAAGCCATCTCCCCTAAGACAGTCCTAGCAGTTGGCACATTTAATAAAAACACAGCATGCGATCTCAGGCAGTAGGCAATGAAACTGATAGGTTCGACAAAAAAAATACACATCCTTCCTCAGGCAGTGTGTTTGTACCGGGGACAGGAGACACCCCCTTGATGAGAGACTGTAAGAAAGGATCGGGGAATCCCTCCGGAGTGGAGTCATGACGACTGGATCTGAATTATGTTTTTGTATTTGGTGGTTTGTGTCCCAGCTGTCGATCAGCTGTGCGCAGCGTCTCCACTGCAGCCTGTGCGTCTCACCCCCCCCCCCCGCAGCAACTCTATATCCACCAGTTAGAGGAAATACAACTAATGTGTTGTGTTATATCAGCTGTACAATTTACCACATATGGTGTTCTTAGTTTCCATACCTCCTGTGTTTTATGAGCGACTTATCAAGTCTTAGCAAACGGCATTAAACATGGTAGTATAATAAAACCATGCTCGTACAACCTATAGAAATACAAAACCGCATAATTTATGAGAAAACATTTCATAACATTAACACAAAATAGTCGAGGTGGTTTTAAATAACATATTAGATATTATATCCGTATTTATTTATTTCTCCAAGTTATGTTTTTGTATTTGGTGGTTTGTGTCCCAGCTGTCGATCAGCGTCTCCACTGCAGCCTGTGCGTTTTAAATAACATATTAGATATTATATCCGTATTTATTTATTTCTCCAAGTTATGTTTTTGTGTGCACTGAGGAGTCTCAAACAGGCGTTTGTTTAATCATTTTAAGATTGGCTTTAATCAATGTTTGAAAATGAATTCTTCATATATGATAAATGAGAGGTAACATTTGTTTATGGTATTATTTCCACATATTTCTCTCCATTCTTCCTTCTGCCAACGGTGTCGCAGTTTCTCGTCTGTCCCGTTGTTGTGCTTAGTGCGTACACATGGGTTAGAGTTTGCGTGGAGGACCGCACGTTTTCCCGTCAAGTTAGTATTTTATAAATCGCAAACATTGCGTAGAAACTGGCGTACGCCATTTTTTGAGCGTATATCCCTTTATAAATGAGGCCCCAGATATGGCGGCCTAGGCGAACATCTATAACGCCAGTGCTACGGGCCGGCCCTGAGTTCATATGCAACTCGCAAATATCTTCCTCTCTCTCTCTCTCTCTCTCTCTCTCTCTCTCTCTCTCTCTCTCTCTCTCTCTCTCTCTCTCTCTCTCTCTCTCTCTCTCTCTCTCTCTCTCTCTCTCAGGGGCGGTTCTAGGGGGGGCCAGGGGGGACCAGGGCCCCCCTAACACTGAAACGTTTTTTGTTTTTTTAAATGTATATTTTCTGGTACTCGGTTTGCCAAAAACCGCAGGATTTTGTTGCTGTAATGTGAGATTGCTAACAGTAATAACTATAAGATCTATTTGAGATAAATAAGTGTACTGAAACAAATACCAATAACTGTATTGCATTGTTTTTTTATGCGCAATTACTTCATACTGTCTAGTTCTCTTTTTCGTCCTGCATTTATTGTGCCACCCTCAGAAAATAACTGGCCCCCCAGTCAAATTGGTCTAGAACCGCCTCTCTCTCTCTCTCTCTCTCTCTCTCTCTCTCTCTCTCTCTCTCTCTCTCTCTCTCTCTCTCTCTCTCTCTCTCTCTCTGTTGGTACGCAAATGCGCCTTTTTTCAAATGACCCGGTGCTCTTTTTTCGGCGGAGTTGCGCATGCGCACCAGTTATGTGCAGCCCTGTATATAAATAAACTTGCCTTTAAAATGTAGTTTTTTCTTCATGTCTTTGTCCCCTAAAATGTCTGACCTTGACTATACTGACTCGTATCTGTGCAAAGTTACTAGGGAGGTGTTTCTTTCCTTCCTCTGCTAAAGGGGGCCAGCTGGAGTTAGTCATAACTTAGAAATATAATGCAACTGGCTTCAAATACATGTATACCATTACTTCTCCGTACAAAAAGCTTCCTTCCAATGCAGCTTTTTTACTTGCAAGTCAACTAGAAAGACATCAAATAAGTGCCTTTGTGATGAGTAAAACCCCAGGAGACTTGTGTAAATATCTCATGAATGAAATTAATCATACAGTCATAAACCTACTATATATTCAATAACATCTACACATTGAATTAATTCTCTCGCACAGTTCCTGTTGCAGGCAGAGCTCCTGCGAGGGAAATCTGGAGAGGGAAGTTGTGCGTGACGGTTTTACCGGCAGCAGAGAGTTCAACCTCCACCTCCGGGAAAATAATAGTTTGTTATCTCGTACTTAAGATGACTTTTGAGGCGAGACCTTTGCTGGGAATATGACAATAATTAAGTAATGTGTGTCTGGACCCCCACTCTCAATCTGGAGAGTGGCTCTTTGTTTACACTCCTGTCTCCTGCCCCTGGAGAACAACACTAAAAGAGAAGGAGGAAGAGTGAGAGAAAGACTCAGTAAATAAGTTCTCAAATGCCCTAATTGAAATTGGATTGTAACTGCTCTCTGGACTGTGGTGGCGGGAATCAGGTGCCGGGGAGGTCGCCCTTTTGCATTGCAAATGTAATTTTCTGTTTTTCTTACCCATTGCCCAGACGGCTCTCGAATATAGCTACCAGATATGTTTTTTCATGAGCCATTTTCTTCAGGTTCAGCCTCTCATTATGCCAATACCCATTGCGATTCGTTTTTTGGATTGCACTACAGGGTGGTTCTGTTATTTACTGAGCTGGAGCGTAAGTCTTTGTGGGAAATCGTATTCTCTTCATGCCCAGATAGAGCCTGATGGAGGTGAAATGTTGATTGCACAATATGTATGGGGAAATTAACAGCTAATGTGCTTCATATCTTTATTCATCACTCAAATGAATGGGGTACTTTTTTGTTTATCTTTCTGTAATTTCCAGATCTATTGCCTATTTGGCGCTCGTTAAGGAGGGGAATTCTGCTTTCTGTTTGCCTGTAGATAACAAACACATCAGTAACTTTCTTATACTGAACATGTTTCTGCCAGTGGTGAAGGAAGTATTCAGATAATTTACCTAAGTACATGTCCTTAAACCGAGTACAAGTCTCCCAGTACAAGTCTGACATTGAATAATTATAATAACAATGTGGAAACTACAGAACATCTTGCAATAGATTCCCTATTTCCCCCTACACCAGGGTGATGATATGTCAATGTTGGTAATGCGTTTCAACTTTCCCCAATAAATCAGTTTATTCACTAAGGCTAAAAATAAGAGGCGAAATCAATATTTACCTGAATGTTTTCTGTCTGACATCCACATTTTTCACACTGACTCACTGCATGAAAAATCTGTGGAAGATTGTTGCCCTCCCGTGTCCCAGTGATCCCACGCGGTCTGCCTGTAAACTGAGATCAATACCTCCTCAGTGTAGGTTTAAAAACCTTAAAAAAAATATCCCACTCAAAGCTTTCGGTGGTTTTGGTGTTGGTCACAAACAAGGTCATTGCAGTCGCTTATGGAGTCATATTCCTCAGGCACAAATGTTTTAACATTGACCAAAGGCTCTTGTGTTGAAGCTTTATTGCCGCTCTGCTGATGTTAATGGTCCCCTTTTCTGCGGGCGCTCCCAAACTCCCACACTGTACTCCTTCCTCAACGCCAGGCTCAACAGGCCGACTGGTGATTGCTCTGATGGATGGCTGAACTCTAGAGGAGTCGTGAGTCTCGCACTGAAACGAGTGGAGGTTCAGCACCTCGCTACGCCCACCGCGAGCCGTCCAATCACCTCCACACGTTGACACATCATTTCCCTTGTGATTTGTGGCCGGAGTGAGTTTGAAGGAGACAAGGAAATGTTCTGCCGCCATGAGAACAGATGGATGTTGAAGCTCTGCAGACTGAGACGAGGGTTGTTTCCTTTTTCTTTTCTTCCCTCTCCCGCCCTTAAGAAGCCTCTTGCGTTATAAGGGATTGGTTTCATGCTCCATAATGGACGCCTGATGACTAGCTATTACAGCACATTTTCAGAAAATGACCTGCCATTTCTATCTTACGTTTGGGGACATAAAACTGATTAACCGTCCTTTCAGGAAAGTGGCGTATTATCTTGTGAAAGTCCGTTTTGTGCCGTTTTATGCAGGATCACATTTTCAACCACTCTGATTGTGATCAAAGATTGGCGGTAATACTACGAAATGGTTGCATGATGTAACATACGTGCAACTCGTAAATGAGAGTCTCGTTGGGGCAGCAAATGGTCACCGTCTCTTTCATCCCCCCCCCCCCTCAAGTTCACATGTTTGATCTTGTCTCTGAGAAGCGAAGCCCCCTTTGGGATGTTTGATGTTGCAGATCAGAGCGAGAGGCGGTGATGGCGCTTTGGCTGTGGGGCTTCACCATTACACCGAGCCACGTTCAATCTTCTCACCATCAGATAACTTCAAAGAATTTGCGAAGCACCACCTTCCCAACATATCTGGAGATTCCCACCGGTGTTGTGTGTTAGATTAGCAGCACGTTATTGAAGTTTCAGGGGAAAAGAAAATAATAATAAAAAAAGTCTCCAACTCTGCCTGAAATCTATCCATCACCACAGGCTCCGAGATTTCATAGCACACCACACGTTTTTTCATCTCTGTCTGATTCTTTTTCACTTCTGTGCATTGATCCCTCCAGCTCTGCCGTGCCAATAGCTTCTCCTCTGTGAGACCTTTCCTCGTCCTCCATCTCTTATCCATTATTCATCGCTCCCGCTCCGTCTGTCGAGCCACAATCCCTCTCACCTCCATTATTTTGCTATATTGCAATACATATGAAACAATGACGCTGACGCAATTGTTGCATTCTTGGTGGAGATGCTACAGTATAACAGAAAAGTAGATAACAACACATGCGCCTTTGACTCTTGAGTCTTCAGGCCCATTCCCAAACCGCCCCCTACACCCTACCCCTCCGTTTGCGCGTTCACGCGGAGGGTCCGCCATATTAAGGGCTGTTCCAAAGCAAAGAGTGTGGAGCGGTGTGGAGGGGGAGTGGGCTATCAAGCCCTCAAACAGCGAGTCTGCAGCGGTGCTGACTTGAGACCGGTCTCTACCTGACCGGAGTCACGCTGTGTGTGTCCGTCGGGAAACAAGCTGTTAACAAGTAGTTCCAGCAAACATCAACTGATAAACTGCGATGTCAACAACCTCATGATAACCTCATATGTTTTTAACTTAGCATCAAACCTGTGTTTAGTCTAGAAAAAGGTAAATGTGTGCATTTTATTATAAAGTTGTGTATATTTACAGACTGTTGCAAAAACTAAGAAGCTTATAAACATCAGGTTTAAAACTAAAAGAGCTTTACAAAAAAGTAACACAATGAAAGATGATGGAGTTTTATTTGAGTTACTAATTTACATTGTTTTGTCTAAGAGATGCTGATTTGAAACCGTTGTTACATATAGTTACGGCATTTCCTGTTTCTGCCGGAGAGAGGGGAGGCCGTCCCAAAGCTGGCTGCTGTATGTACTCCCTCCATCTGACAGGAGGGAGCCTCGTTGAGCTGCGAGTGTGGCTGCAGGCGGAGTTCACTCCGTCACGGAGGGGTAGGGTCGAGGGAGTGGTTTGGGATTGGGCCTCCGTCATGCTAGTGGCTCTCTGAGGCTGTACTTTGAGTTAAATGCTAACATCAGCATAGTAACTAGCTGATATTTCCTATAATAAAATAAAACTTTGACCTGACAATGGCGTTAAATGAAAAGTCACCAAAGTCGTAAAATTAAATTGTCTGTGAAATATGAATGTGTGTATAATTTGAGCAAATTCATCAAGTAGATGATCAGATCATTCACTGCATAAGTAAAAACCTTGATAGGTCAATGGGTCCCCAAAGTCAGTTAAATTGATCCTCTTGGGACCCTGACTATCTTTGACACATTTCATGGCAATCAATCTTTTGGATGTCAAGATTTTTCACTCCGACAACCGGCTGGTGGCACAAATGGAAAGTAAAAAAATCTCAAGAGTCAGTGGGATTTATCCCTTGTGGAATATGAATGACTTTGCAAAATGTAGGATTGGTTAAGATCTTTCCATCCTAACTTAAAGGTGCAGGTAATTTTGGAGAAACCAGCTCGAGTGCGCTAGCATTTTAAAAACAAACAAAGCTTTTTCAACAACAAGGTCCTGTCAGACTGAGAGTCTCAGATAACCTCAGCTCAGGTGAAGTAAAGGACTCTCTGTGTTTCGATAGTTAACTTTAGTCTAGTTATCTCAGTGGGTCTCAAATGGTTTGTTTTAAAAGGGGAGTGATTTGTAAAATATCTATAAAGAAATAGAACATCTGTTTACAGTTCTGTTTCATATGTATGTTGAGAGATACTGTATATCCATAGATCTCTTCATTTTGGCTCTCTTTTAACTTCAATATTTAAAAAAAAATCTTCCCCACTAGAGGAGGTGAGGTCCACTCCCCACTTGTAAAAATGGCACTTGACCCCTGCTTACACCTATATGCCGTGAGCTGATTACCGAGCCTTCATTGTAACAGTCGCGGGCACACTGTGTGTGTGTGTGCGGAGTGTTGCAGTAGAAAATGTAACTGTAGCGCTGCTGCATTAATGGGAAACCCTTAATGTTTGAGCACCCTCTATGAAACGTCAAGCTACCCCACAGCACCCCCTAGAGAAAATCTCTGGTGCTGTGTGTGTGAAGAATGCAAATCTATCTCACAAGTTTTACATATACAATTTGTGTTCTTGCCTGGGTGCTACAGTATATTGTGTATTTGTTGCCTTTGAACAATATTATTTTTGTTTTTATACAGTATATTCATTTTTGTTCTACACGTTAGTTGCCTTTTCAAAGTATTTCTGTTGTTGTTACCCGTTAGCCTTTACTGCTGGCAGATTGATGATGAAACTGGAAAGCATCTACTCATTTTACTCAAGCTATTAAAGTACTAACTATGAAGACATTTGATTTCACGATCAGTTTTATTTAATGATCTCTCTCTCTCTTCACAGAAGAAGTCGTTGATCGCCACCAGTCTGATCGTGGTGGTGTCGCTCTTCGTGGTGGTGGTGAACTACTCGGAGAAGCCGTACTTCCTGCTGAAGCCGGTGTTGGATCAGACGTTCAGCAGCCACTGGATGTTCTCCAAGCAGCCGTACAAGGCCTTCAAACCTCACCTGGGCTATGTTAGCATCCCCAAACAGGAAGTGAGTGACACACAGACTAAACACACAAACACTAACCAGCATGCACAATCAGAAATGGCAACCTCACTCAACCTCAAAAGGTTTCACATCTCTACTAGACTTGATATGAGTTGATATTTAGTCCCATCAATTAGGTAAGCAAACTTGTTACTTTTCTTACCGCTAATGCTAACATTGTCTGTCAGCTGGTTACCTTAAAGGTGCTAAATAGATAGTGTACAGAACACTATCTATTTAGCACCAAACGGTGGTTCAAGATGCAAAATGCACTTTGTGATGTCTTTTATACATACATATGTGTCCCCGGTGCGTCGGGGAACTCGCGCAGCGTCAGAAAATAAAACCCTCTCTCTTTTCCTCCGTACCCAAATCTTTTAAAAACGGGTGTACAACGAGCGGATACAGATGTCACTACCCGATCCGTCCCCCTGCCCGATCGGTACTGCGCATGTGCGAGATGGTCCGCCATATTGGACAACTCCGGACGAAAACCCAAGATGGACACTTGACACAGTGGCTTTTAGCAAAGCTCAAAAAGAAAACTCGAGAGAGATGAGTTATTGTTATTACAACGTGACTTCACTATTATTTAACAACTCTTTTTATTGGGTTCTTTTATTTGGGGTTAAGTACATTGTCAGAATAAGTGAGAAATGAATTTAACTTCTGTTAGACAGCTATCATACTGAATAAATATTTACTGTGAATGTATGCAAACATGTATGGCATATGGCTGTCTAACAGAAGTTAAATCCATTTCTCACTTATTCTGACAATGTACTTAACCCCAAATAAAAGAACCCCATAAAAAGAGTTGTTAAATAATAGTGAAGTCACGTTGTAATAACAATAACTCATCTCTCTCGGGTTTTCTTTTTGAGCTTTGCTAAAAGCCACTGTGTCAAGTGTCCATCTTGGGTTGCCGTCCGGACTTACGGACCATCTCGCACAGGCGCAGAACCGATCGGGCAGGGGGACGGATCGGGTAGTGACAGTAGACACTTCTCAATACTCAAATTTCCCCTCCTCGACTCCTCGACTCCTCGGTCCTCCGGTAGTGACCCGGAAATGAATTTCAGCGCGCCATTTTGAAGGACGTCTCATTTCTCTAAATTTACACCGAGGACCGAGCATCGAGCGTCGAGGAGGCTCTCTGGAGTAGCTCTAACCGAGGATACACTGATGGTTCCTCCACGGCTCCTCCGCGGATGCATTTCCGGGAACGGTGGAGGCGTGACACACGGCCGGACTTATCTCAGCCAATGACAGCTCTGCATGCAATCCCCTGGATATTATTTTAGAAACTGCTTTCATCGCGTCGCGATGTTTCCAGAGAGAACAGCTGTGAGGTCCGTGCAGAAAGCAGAGCAGTGTGTATAATATATATCACTCAGTATAACAGGCCTACTCTCTTTTGACATTTGTCGTATGATAGTATCTCTGTCATAACGTCTCTCACAGGTTATTTTATTCTGCATTTATATTCTAAAACCCTCAGTTGACGTTAACCCGCCATCAGGCAGCTTCACCTCGATAATGAAGGTGTATTCATAAGCGCTCATTCAGACAGCAAAGCGCCTCCTTGAGGATTTCTTCATTCATTAACTCAGGTTCTCTGTGATTGTTCTGAAAACGCCTGTTTGAGGTCTCTCGTGTGCACTATTTCTTTGTGATTCCAAACAGCCATGTCCGTGATCCTATTCTTCTGCCTTCAAACACCTCTCTGCTGTAAATTCCCCGCACAATTTATGGAAATTGAAATATCAAAGCATTTTAATTCCCACCATATCAAAATGTAAAAAAACAAGCTGTTTGTTTGTTGTTTGAGCGAAGCAGCCTGAAAACCCCCGAAACTGTGCTTATACTGGTGCAAATCGTTTATTTTTCTCGCAGAAATGCGTGCAACGTTTCAGTCTGACGGGGAATGAGGAGAGTGCTTTCAGTTTGGGCTGCAACACATCTAGATTTGGAGTGTCGATGGGCGCGTTGGTCCTTAATGAGAAGAGGATGCCTTGCATTCAGCACGCTGATATTGGCAGATAAATGCGGAGCGCCACCCTCCGCCTCAGGAGGTTTTCATCCACACAACGCAGGCCCAGAGGCAATCACGTATTACCAATCTCTACGTCTGCACCTCCTTCTGCCTCCAGACGGCTGCTTAAATCACTGCCCCCTCCCCATGGAGAGATGTATGCAAATCATAGGAAAGACTGGCAGCGATTGCAGAATTACGCCTCGTTTCGGCTCAAATTCCCCCAGCAGTGAGTTCTTCACAGCCAATCAGAAAGGGCAGTGATTGACCTGGACGTGTGTGTCAAACATGTTCTGCACGTTGCCAAAATCTCTGACAAAGGATGGACAGAATAGTGGAGGTCTGGTCAAGGTGATGCTCGTGTGCTGGTTGTCGTAAGCGATTATGTCCGGAGTGAAAGCCGCTGTGTGAGCTGTCAGCCTCTATTAAGCACTCAGCAACACCTTTAGAAGTAGCAATATTTCTCCCAGACAGTAAGGCAATCTTACATGACCCACAGTGAGGTGTCATTCCAGGTGTTATAAACCTCTTGCCAGCATGTATAATGCATAACCTGGTTAACTTGGGGAATGGCCGGCCTTATTTTCTTCATTTGATTGAGTCTGCCTCCAGGTGTGATAAATCGCCCCCGCTCTGCCTTTCAGGAGAAATAAAAAACATTTGTCTTGTGGCACTTTATATTCAGGACCCTGGTTCATCTGGGTTGGAGGCAGAAACTCATTATTTTCATTTTAGACGTATGTTTTTTCTATTACACACTGACCTTTTGAAATGTATTGTGCAATATGAAGGAAAATATGCTTCTATCTTTTGATTATTATTAGAAACTCTTAGGTTCTAGGCAAGCTGAGACTTCGCTATATTTCCACCTCATCATGCAAACATGCTGATGTTTATCACTTAATGTTTAACACTGTTGACAATCTTAGTTCTGCATGTTAGTGTCCTGCGTGTCTTAATTAACACTAAACACAACATTCATTTTAGGATGATGAAAATGTCGTGTCGACGTGTTAGATGGTATTTACCAAAGTGGGTGCCTTTGTGTGAAATGGCATAGACTGTAGTCGGTCTTTTTTAGGTAAAAGAAATACTCTTCAAATGGTACATCTGGTAAAGGGAAAGCGTTGCACTTTATCCAGTCTTTTACGACGCCTCATGCTTTACATATACAAGTCATGATTCTCCCGTTCACACAGGCAGGGGCAGCCGTGCAAGCTGCCACCTGTTCAAGGATCTAACACACACACACTCACACTCCGCTGGCCATGACATCGGTTAAGTATCTTGCCCAAGGAATACAACTTGAAGTGGTTCCCTGTTACAAATACCTGGGTATCTGGCTTGATGATTGTCTCACTTTTAAATGTCATGTCAATAACCTGCTTAAAAAGCTGAGGGTGAGGCTAGGTTTCTTCTACAGGAACAAGTCCTGCTTCTCGCTTGAGGCCAGGAAAAGGCTCTGTGACCTTTGACCTGTGCTGGACTCTGGTGATTTGTTATATATGAATGCACCTGCCCATTACCTGAGCAAGTTAGATGCTGTGTATCACAGCGCACTGAGATGTTTGACAAATTGTAAAGCACTAACGCATCACTGTACCCTGTATACCAAGGCGGGTTTGCCATCACTTACTGTACGGAGGCTCAGTCACTGGTACTTTTTCATTTACAAAGCCATGTTGGATAAACTACCATCTTATATCTGCTCCCTGCTCTCTCTGCGAATTGAAAGTAGTTATTGCCTGAGATCGCATGCTGTGGTTTTATTAAATGTGCCAAGTGCTAGGACTGTCTCAGGGAAGAAAGCTTTTAGATTTTTTTTCATATTGCCACACTTGGTAACCGTTTTATAAAAGCAATAGCTCACTTCAGGCCGTGATATATGCTCATTATATCACAGCTAAGGGGGTTGTCGACCCTCCGCTTCGCGTCGGGCCGAACCACGCCCCTTAGCTGTGATATAATGAGCATATACCACGGCCTGTCGTGAGCTATTGCTTAAGCATCCCACCACCTTTTCTGCTTGACAGACGACCGCATTAACTTATTCACATTAACTTCAATAAGTCATGTGAATAATTTCCGCATTTAAAATCTTCAAACTACTTTGTCTTTGGAGACATATATAAATATTTCATCTGTGGAAGCCGTGGCGCTGTAAAAAGCAAGTCCAGTAATCTGCCTCGGCCCGGGTCAGATAACTGGATGGCCTACCTGCCTGTCAGCCTTCCATCTCGTGCACAAACCTGTCTCGTGCCCTCATTGGTCATGTGTGTGTTCGTGTGGGTTGGAGGAGGGGCTCTGTGAGGAAGTCTGAAGGAAGTGGCAGATTTTCTAGCGCACTCCAGCTGGTTTCTCCATTCTTACCTACCCTACCTTTAAGTGCAGTACTGCATGTGAATGTAATTATTTACCGCTGCCCTGTAGTATAATGTTTGTGCCCCAAGAGGAGCTGTTGTACGGGGACTCGGCCCCATTAATGTAATCATTATTGCTATTAATTAAGTAATTGTGTTTAGAGCATTTTAATCAACGTCAAGGTTAACTTCACACCCCGGTGCTATAATTAAATGATGACTGAGTTCACAGCATTAGGCCTTCTTATTTATTTTTAAATAACCTAGTTTATCTTCGACACAGTCAATCATTTAAATCTGAGGCTTTCAGTAGATGTTGTACTTATCCGAGCGTGGCAAAGTTATTGGGATTATAAAAGTGTCCCCTGTTTACGATTACTGCATGGCGCACTGAAACAGCTCCATCGTAAACATGAAACTGAAACATGAATCACAGCTGAGCGGACGAAGAGCCATAATATTTTATTGATGTACAGGAAGTAATGGTCAGAGATGTGTTGGCTCGAACCCAGTCATATAAACAAAATCAAAATAGGATTTCTAGTCGTTAGATTACTTTTTTACACTCTTCTTCATTAATAAAGTGATTCATGTTCATCGGAAACTAACGTTTTATATTTGTGAACTACTCAGAAGCCGGTTTTTTATTTCTAAATGAAGCTTAATGAACGCAGGAGTAATCTCACTTCCGTTTTATTAATGAACACCCTCACCCCTCACTGAGCATCTCTACTAGCAGTTGTGTGTAAAATGCCTTGCTCAGGGGCTCCTTAGCGGCAGGTTTTCACCATGTGTCTGCCATGCAGTTAGCCAGCCTGCGTTCCCCACAGAGTTCAGCCAATCTGTGTGTGCGGAGAGGCGTGATGGAGTTATGAGCCGGCTGAGGGGGATGATGGACGAGCCGCTGACAGCTCAAGGCTGCACTGATGTGTGTCTCAACCACCCTGCAAACGGAGAGCTAGCCCAGATGCAGAGATCGAGTCTTAACCCCTGACTGAATCCATACATGAGAGAAAAAGCGATGGCAGGTAGCTCTGGTGGAGAATCCTAAGCAGGTGGTCTGCTCTATTCACCACGACGTGTTGATAAGTGCAGCGGGGGTCTCTGTCCTCTTGATTATAGCCATGCACGCTTTGAACCAGCCCTGATTCATCTCTTTGTTTGTGGTTAATGACAACCAGTGTTTTGATTATGCTGCTGGACTAACTGCTGCCAGTAACACTCCAACAGAAACAGCTCCTATAAGGATTTAAAGATTATTTAATTGCTTATAATAATAATACCTACTGTATGTAACTATGTGGGCGACTGTGGCTCAGAGGGAGTGCGCTTGTCTTTCAATCAGAAGTGTGTGGGTTTGATCCCAGCCCGCGCAGTCAACATGTTGATGTGTCCTTGGGAAAGACCCTGAGTTTCTCCCGATGGCATGCATGTGTATGAATGTTAGATCCCTAGTGTGAATGTGTGTGAATGGCTGAATGACTCGTAGTATGTAAAGCGCTTTGAGGGGTCGTAAAGTTTTGATAAAGCGCTGTATACTGTAAGTACAGTCCATTTACCATTTGCTGTTAACATCACTTTGTAACACTTGCGCTTCTATTGGCTAGTGCTCCAACACATTGCACTTGTTAGGCTAAAGGGGCGTGACATTGGTTGACCAATCGCAACAGAGCCGGCCAGCTAACCAATGAGAGCAGACTGGGCTCTGGTTTCAGACAGAGAAGTACGAGAAAAAGAGCTTTTTGAACATTAAAGCATGGAGACATGTCACGGTAGAGACACTACACACTGATATACAATCCAGCCGCGTGCTTGTGTGTCCGGGGCGGGAGATTAATGTGATTGGTTGTTAGTCGCGCCCCAGACACGCCCACCGGCAAGCTTCAACGCGACGGAACCGTTTGGACGATACGTTGATGTGAGACTCGCACTAAAGATAAATGTGGCTCAACTGAGGCTTGAGACCAGATCGTTTTCTGATTGACTTTGGCCTGAGACTCGACTTGGCTTGAAACTTAATTTATGACCTGACTTCCAACTTGCATTCACTTAATTGTTTCTTAACCTGGATTTATCTTCTCCTAAGATTCGACTCAAACTTGTCCGAAGACCTGACTTATAACATGTCCTAAATCTTCTCCTAAAACTTCTACACCTGAAAATGAGCGTAATTGTTATCACGATTGCACATACATTGTTCTGTTACAGATGTACTGTACACACACGGATACATTAATAACAAGTATATCATTATAATTACAAGACACATGAGTATTTACAATTTATCCTTTATTACTCACACACGCAGACACACTCCCCATGCGGGAGTCACTAGTTTCCCCGGTGATGGGCTTTCATGGCTGCATCGTTACCTTGGAAACTGTAACCTATTATTACATTCAAAAGAAAAATAATAGCCTCAAATTAAGTCACATGATTACCTTCTGTATGAAAATGTTTACCAATTAAACGTGATTATTAATTGAATGCGTTAGAGGCATATGTTGCATACATCAAGTAGTCGTAATATAAATGAATACATTGTATTGTGAGATTTGTTTTGCTCCTAAAACGTTCCTGTTTGTTGATTAAAAGTAGAACGTGCAAGAGAGAACTTTGGCCAGACTACAGCAAAAATGCAATTTATATTCAAACCAGTGGAATTACAGTTACCCTCCATTAAGCAAATGATCAAACAGGGCTCCGTCACGACACAACGCTTTTTCTTTTAACTTTCTCTTGCATTCATTCACTTTAAGTACGTTTAATCTCATCAATACAAACCTAGCATATTAGCTTCAATTAGTTAAATGTCCCAGTTTGGATTCAGAGAGCTCTTTCCCTCTCGTGGCAAAGCTTAGCTAAGAGCTATTATTGAAGATTCATTACAAATCCCCCCGCTCCAGTAAAGTATAATAAGATATATTTAAAAGGTATACAGTAAGATAAATGAGACGAGTCCCCTGCTTCTCCGCTCTGCTTTGCCGCAGTGAGACTGCTGTAACCTCTGAGGTCCCACATTCAATTAACTTAATCAATGTTAGTTCTGGGCATGATGACGTTAATCTTAGGACGTAAATAAAATTATATAGGCCTGTAAAACACGGATGAATGATTTAAATAAATAATTACCAAATGTATTTTAGTGCCCTCTCATCACACAGGCCCCTTGCCAAAACCTCACTTTAATGTTTTTATTGCATTCATATCAAAATGGCAAGAGCAGTTAAGACGAGAAGTAAACTCGGAGGTTATCATTTTGTATTACCAAAATAACCTTTAAGTTAAATTAAATACAGAAGCCGTACTTTATCCAATCGTCACGCCAGGCGAGGTCCTAATGGGGCTCCTATCTTTGTAGAAATGGCATAATAGCAGCACATTTATTAAGAATGTTATCACTTTTTTCCATTTCCTTTAAAGCAGAAATAAAGATTTTCTTTGTCCTAGGCGCAAATGATAATAACATTTTGCAGGAGACAAATGACTTCATTACCAATAGCAGAAGTTACCTCAACTTTTATTTTTGTTTTGCAAGTTGGAGTGTTTATATCAAAGCAACATAACTTTTTATCCAGCTATTTAAGAAAAGGATAAAGCACTGCAGTTCAGTTTCTTTTTGGTCTCTTTTCTCATTATCTTTTTTGTGTGGCTCCACAGCCCTGCTTATGTGGCCTTGGTTGTCGCGGCAACAGACAGGTCCTCCATGTTTCATTATTAAGTCTGTGTAAAGCCTAAAATTAGATTAATTTTAACAGACAGTTCAACAGAAGGATACCCAACAAATGTAATTTTATCATTTAAATATTGAATTGTTCTCTCTTAGTAAGATCCCTTTTTCAATTACAATGGTGGTCTTACCTTGACTTGAAGATGAAGTCCTTCTATCCCTCTGGACAAAAATATCTTACTTTTTTGTAAAAGTCCTCCTTATCTTCTTGTAGTTTCAAAAGTCATCTAATCATAAATCATAAATCTAATCGATAGATTTATGATTCGAAATTATAAAGTAGGGTAGACATGTGGATATTATCCGGCTGAACAAAACGTACATTTATCTAACAGCTACGTTTCCCACAGATCTTATTTTGAGCTATTTTCTAAAATCCTATGGAGAAATCTCGTTGCTTTTTTGTGGAGGGAAGCCATGCGCAGCTTACTTCCTGGTTTTAGGACGCCTCACTGCAGCTCTCTCTCTCCTCCTCTTCACACACCACACTTTCGCGGCACACGTACTTACAGCCAATCAGCTCTGAATGATGTGAGATGAAGTATGGTGGGGATGGCAGCACTTTGCCCCTATGGTCATTATTTTTTGCCACACACATTAAATAGGACAATACTCTGAGCATGCGCAGTGTAGTTTTTATAGTCAAACCGTTCACTTAGACAGTCAGAGGGAGGGGCAGGATCAGGGTTTTGTCCCACATGGCTCTAAACAGCTCAATAGGCACACACTGTAGACACTAATTAGAAGAACACAGACTAAACAGCAATGTACAGACGAATCAGATGATTAACCACGATCTTAAAATATTATTTTATATATATATATATTTTTTTTTGCATTTTGTTGTAATCATTATTTTTAATACTTTCTGCTGACACTAGGTGGGCTGAGCTTCAACGCGACGGAACCGTTTGGACGATACGTTCCTTTATACTTGGACTTTGTCTTCAGACTTGACTTAAACTTTCCCTAAGACTTGACTCCTTCTAACCTGTGGAATAGACGTTGCCTTGCCTCCATTCACTTGAGAGTAAGTCAGACATGACTCGAGTCTTGACTTGATGCTGATGGATCGTTGTAACGGTCTTTTGTCCCCCCGCAGCCTCTGAAGCTGCAATGTGAGCTCTGCAGCATCGTGTCCAGCTCCGGCCAGATGTTGGGCCAGGCTGCCGGGGCGCAGATCGATCGCTCTCCGTGCATTCTGGCGGATGAACAACGCGCCCACGCGGGGGTTTCGAAGTTGACGTCGGCCAGCGCACCACGCTGAGAGTGGTCTCGCACACCAGCGTCCCCCTGCTGCTGCAGAAGTCTCAGTACTTCTTCGACAGGCCAACGGACACCGTCTATGTGGTGTGGGGGCCGCTGAGAAACATGAGGAAGGACGGGAAGGGCATCGTGTACAACATGCTGCGGACAGGCGGCCGAGAAACTACCCGCCATGCACGCATCTACGTCACCACAGACGAGAGGATGAACTACTGCGACATGTCTTCAAGAAGGAGACGGGAAAAGACCGGTGAGTCACATCTCTTAATATCTTTGATCCTGTTTTTTGGCTTGCAACAGTCCTCTCTCGGACAAATGTACCACTTAGTGCTTTGACATTCACCGTCCCAGTTCTTTGCTATAATATCATCTTGATCGATGCTGATGGTGTGCTCTCTGTGCTTTGCGTTTCTCAAAATCCTCCCTTTCATGAGGCCTCTTCAAAGTGAATTACCGTACTTTTCCCTCTGAAGAGGCTTAACGCGGCAACCAGAGGCCGTTTTCCAACTCAAGGCTTTTTACGATGAGCCTCAGAAGCGTGGGACAGCCTATGGTATATACCGTCAGCCAGATGCCGGTGTGGGGAAACGTGCTGTTGTTCATGATGGTGGCAGGATTCTGGCAGTGTTTCTAAGCCCCCTGAGTGCAGCCGGCCTCACAACTTCACTGACAGCATTTTGGCACATTTGAATTTGCAAAAACTGTAAAATTATCCAAGCTACAGCTCTGTGACCTGGGAAGTTGGAAAAGTGTTTGTTGGCAACAACATGTGTTAAAATTGCACTCTGTAATTTAAAGACTAACCCACGCAGCAACTCCTTTCTCCTGCAAGTCCCGAAGAGAACTGCAGGTTAATGACTACGAGATTCAGGCTCCAGCCTCGCTATTGTTCAGGACCCAACCTCATTTCTCAGACTCGCCTCTGCTCATTTCCACAGAGCTCTACAACCCCTGCCTCTCCTCATGTCATCAAGACCTCTCTTAACTTCTTAAGAGGATTAACATGTTCCGTAATAGGCGTAGAATCCAGTCCATTCCAGCTTCATTGTCTCACTCTTATTCAGGATGGCAGGGTGTAAACACTGAATTTCATGTCGAGCGTCCGTGTTCAGCCTGGCTCAGCTGTTCTCGGGTCCACGAAGCACAGATGGAAACGTGGGATTAGGGAGCAGAGCTCCGGGAGAAGAATCTCATTACTGGACATAATGCTCCTGGGTGAGATGCAGGGCTTCAATCGTTTACTGATTGGTTACAGAGAGAGAAACTCGAGGTGTGAACAATGAAACGCATCTAATGACAACGTGACAAGCTGCTTCCCTGCCTGTATGTTGTGTTTATATTCGTCTGAAATTGGCTCCACATATTCCTGTATTTAAAATTAATTGGTGTCCATGGTTACTGCTTTTATATTAGCATGAAAGACACAATAACATTGTCTACTTAATGTACTGCATCCAGTGGGAGTGAAGGGAGTAGCCGCTTTTATGTTGAGCTTATTGGATATGGCATTATTCCAGAAATAAACTACGACTCTTTAAGATCCTCATAGACATGCAAATGAGTTGTTTGAAGTCCATATATATGCTCTCACAATGTCTAAAAACTAAACCGGGTCAATCTATTTTTTCTCCTCATCCATACAAAAGTTCATTTGATTGTTTAAGTTGATAAGAAACTGACTTGTTAATAGTTTTTCTTAGACTTGATTTAAAGTTGTCTTAACACTGACCTACACTTGTCCTTCGACCTGACTTAAACTTGTCTTAAACACTTGATTTAAACTTGTTCTAAGACAACTTGTGTTAAGTAAGAGAAGCGATACGATCATTTTGAAGTCAATTAAATCGTTTTCTATTTCTATGGGAGTAAAGCCATTGGTTTATTCGGCATGCGGTCGTGTAATAAGCGGATAATGTGCAGCGAGGCGGTCCATTATTGTGTGTGTGTGTGTTCATTGGCTTACTGTCACTTCTCCGCTTCCCGGTGGGGGAAGATAATCACCAGCTTGGAAGAGATGGAGCAGTGATCGAACACATCTCTAATTATCCAGATGCCGCGAGCAGCCGAGGAGACGCGCCGCCTCATCTTGAACTTGCTGATCCAGCAGAAACCAGCGCCGGCTGACTGACCCTCCAGTCAACCGAGTGACCATCTCTCAGCCTGTAATTTGAAACCAGATACAAAAAATATATATCGGGCCATTTCTGGACAGAGCTGAGGATATTAAACGGCAAGGACGTTATTGAGTTATGATGATCTGAAGTGCTGGAGTTCCAAGACGAAACTAGCAAACAACCACATTGCACACTATTTCTAAGCAGACTTTGAGTATGTTGTGTTTTTTTTAGCCGCAATTAATCGCACATTTTTGATCTGTTCTAAATGTACCTTAGAGGGATATTTTTCAAGTTTTTAATACTCTTATCAACATATGAGTGGACAATATGCTTTATGCTATGTTTATTATCATTTGAACAATGACATATTCTCATGAATATTAAACACAACAACCTGGAACCTCTCTCATAACATAATACAATACAAATGGTGTGTGGTATGTGTGTGTGTGTGTGTGTGTGTGTGTGTGTGTGTGTTGTGTGTGTGTGTGTGTGTGTGTGTGTGTGGTGTGTTGTGTTGTGTGTGTGTGTGTGTGTGTGTTGTGTGTGGTGTGTGTGTGTGTGTGTGTGTGTGTGTGTGAGATATGTGCAACTCAAGGTATATGCTCGAACGGGAGCTTACCTGGAACGCTGCAATCATGTTCATGTATCCGTGCTGAGTGTGCTGACTTCTCGTACAATGTCCCGCTGTCTGGCTTCCTGCATCAAGTCAAGTGCTCGGCGCAGTTGTGGCGAAATGTCGCTCCTCTGTTTTCATTTAAACAGCTCCTTATATCCGTTAGCGCAGCTAGCTAGCACCAGATGCTAACAACAACAATGCACGTAAGGTCTCTCTCGCTCGCTCGCGCCACACATACACACACCCTCCCGGTCCTCCTCCCGGTCTCTCTCGATAGCCAGTCGGTGGCCTGCCGGTGAGCGTGGAAGTGTGGTCTCTGCCACAAGCGGGCGGCAGGAGCGGGGCTGTCAGCATCAGCTTGTAGATGGTATTTTAAACTCGATGCGCTCTGAAACTACGGGGCGGCCGAGGAAAAAAAATACACATGCGTTAATCGCGTTAAAATAACTAGTGTAAACGCGTTAACTTGACAGCCCTAGTTTTTATAGTATACACTCACTGTTACTGTACTGTAGTATGCAAATCCAAATAATTGTACTTAATATTTAAACAAGAAATGAAAGAATACATGCACCATCAAATAAACTGCATTTTTTATTGTATATCGTATAAAAAAGTGTTTTTCTTAAAGATTAATGCTTTCTATCTCACTGGTAAGAAAATAGTAGGAAAAAAAATGCGATTTTCTTCCCAAACCTTTTTTGTAGGCGCTACATTTGGATTAAAAAGAACATTTTAAGAATGTATAGAAAACTGCTTAAAAATAAATAATGTCTAGTGAGTTCCTTTAAGGGATGTAGCGGAAGTAGATACATCTGGAGGAGGTGTTCACTGAAGTAT
This sequence comes from Pseudochaenichthys georgianus, assembly GCF_902827115.2. Taxonomy (NCBI): domain Eukaryota; kingdom Metazoa; phylum Chordata; class Actinopteri; order Perciformes; family Channichthyidae; genus Pseudochaenichthys; species Pseudochaenichthys georgianus. Next base: position 34,635,082 of record NC_047519.1, on the reverse strand, counting down.
TACACGTCCAATTGTTGAAAACCCATAGATCAAACCTCATTTCATACACACGATGAACAAACAAAGAGACAGCTGAGTCCATCAAGATATCCCTCTTTCACTCTGAGCCCCATCATCATGTTGACTTCCAGGGACATTTCTCGCTCCCGTCCTTCTCTCTTCTAGGCTACGGCTAAAAGAGAAATAAAAAAAAATCACTCTGAGGAAAAAGACAATAAAAGAGTGACCACACAGCCCTGGATGTGAGCGTATCTGACAGCAGTTTAAACTCATGATTCATGTGATTGCGCAGTGCGGCTGGAAGTTGCTCGGCCGAAGCTATCCATTATCCAGCGCTCCCCTCCCGCGCTGCAGTCGCTGGCGTCGGGACCGTATCTCCGCGGCCCTGTTAGCGGCGGCAGATAACAGACCTTACAACGACACCGCACTTAAATCACAATGTCACTTTATCAGCACGGCTGCCACCTGGGCCTGCCTGACCCTCTGCTTCCAGCTGCTGCTTTTTCACACTTTGTGGAGGATGTGTAGTTTGTTTCCTCTAATTGTGGACACTCTCCCTCTGCTGCTGATGGTGTGCAGTTTTCATTTATACTATAGGAACCGGCTCATTCCTTTAGGACAACAATTTATTTTTTAATTGGAAACCAACATGTTTCTTCGTCAGTGTGTATTTATACCAGTCAATTACCTGAATGCAGCTTTAACCATCCAGCGTGTTTTATACCTTAGGCACTTTATGGTTTTAAAATCTGCATAGTTTACAATCGGGTTTGTTATTGTTTCATTGAGTTCGCCTGAAACAGAAGGATGTTACAAAGCTTACCTGAAAAGACAGAAAATAATCATCAAATAGATTCAAAATAGAAAAAAAACAATTGTTCTGTATAAAATGGTTAAAATGAGACTTTAGAGGGATTTTCAACTTCCACTAATCAAAACTTAAGGTACATTTCCATGAATATAATTAAATAGCTAATACACAATTTAATACAGGGCTTTGTAACAAAGTATTCCTGTCATGTAGTCCGTATTTGCATTACAGAAAACAAGATTCAAGCAACACGGAGATCTGCTGATTTAGCATTTCTTACGATCACAAGACTCCGCAGGTGACCTTTAGATTCCAGAAGGAATGCAGGTGTTGTTTTGAGATAAAGCTAATTTTCTTTTGTCGTCTCCAGTTGGCTTTTCATGGCAACTCACGGAGCATGAAATTACTTGTTTTTTAATGTGCAAACTTTAAAGTGGAGCCTCCTGTTCTGTAAAACAAGCACAGCAGATAAAAGAAGACATTATGCAGCTGATCCAAACGCTAAATCGTTAAGACAAACCAACATCCGCTGAACATTCACAAATGTATCTGCAGTTCGTCACGTCTCCCCTGTCCCTGCTTGAGTGCATATATAATGAGTACCCTCATCAAACATGCAAAGATGTGACTTTATGTCACAAACTCTACAGGTGACCTTTAATTCAGGTGCCATTTAGTCATAGCTCATGTATTCCTGTGTACTGCAGGTTATATTACCCCTTGTCCCTCTGATGCCCATCCAGCATGAAATTGGATAACTTGTTGAAATGTACAATATTATAGTATCCCTTCTGGCTCGAAAATTAACTCAACAGCCTTGAATGTAACAGTAAAATCTGTAAAAGGTTTTGAAGGAATTATTTAGTTAAAAAGTCTCTTGCTGTGGTTGTAAACTGAAAACGTTTAACTTAGGGACAATAAAAACAGGATAAAATCAAAGAAATGTGACCAATCTTAACATTTGAGCAATAAAAGCCGAATAGAGGTTATTCAGTGGCCAGAGAAAGGGCACAGAAGCACCATTGATCTTTAAAGGGCTCGCGAGCGCCTCAGGTTAAAATAAGATACTGATGCAAAATAACAAAAATGTATTTTGATATGTAATTCCTCACAAGGTGTGAGTCATTTTGATCCTCGATGAACTTAAAGGTGGGGTAGGTAAGTTTGAGAAACCGGCTCGAGATACACTATTTGTTATATTCCATGGAATGCTCTTAACATCCCGATAGCAATGAATATATTAAATGCTTTGACAATAAATACATAAAAACGTCACCTGTGGAAGCCGTGGCGCTGTAAAAAGTACGACCAATAATCTGAGCCGGCCCGGCTAAAGTAACTGGATGGCCTACCTGCCTGTCAGCCTTCCATCGGGGCACAAACTGATCTCGTGCCCTCATTGGTCATGTGCGTGTTCCTGTGTGTTGGAGGAGGGGCTCTGTGAGGAAGGGGCAGATTTCTTCCAGCTGTGTATTTTCAAATTCTAGCGCACTCCAGCCGGTTTCTTCAAAATCAGCGACCCCACCTTTAAGTGCAGGTTCTCCACTCTCATTGGCCTCCAAATATGAGGCGATTTCATTTGTAATCTGTTTCTATTAGCCTGAATGTCACGGCTGTGTAATCATGCTTCATAATCTCCGAGCCGTCCACTTCATATGAGCGTAAGTACTTCTGGCAGTTAGCGTGCATTCATCCTAAAATAGTTGAAATGAAACACCATTCAGTTCAACAGCCACTCAGCGTTATAATGACGGTCTGAGAGATTCGGCTCAATGTTTGTGAAAGGGAAAAAGCTCTTTGCCAAATTCATGTGACGGATCTAAAAAACAAAGGCTGAATTAGTGAAGGGAGTATTTTCTGCTTTAAAACGGACAACATCTTTAGGAATTAAAACTCACTTCTGTTAAAGCAGAAACAACGTATTCGCTACTCCTGATCAGTTTACAAGTTTCGGCTCTTTGGTTCCTGTATTTTAAAGAACTTTTCCCATGGTATATTTATTGGACTGACTGAAATTCTTAATACCTTGACGGACCAGAAATAAATACATTTGCACATCCTGACAAATATCGGACATGGCGCTCTAAGTTTAAAAACACTATAACTTGTAACTTAACATAAATAGATATTCATTTAAAATGTATAATTGGATTTATTCTAGACCTTTAAGAGAAATCTATTAAAGTGAGTTGTTGTTACTGAGCTGACAGGAGGTGCTGCCGAGGGTTCATTCAACTCCTTAAATTAAGTTCCAAAGAAAAACAATCTGCATTTTATTGATTTTGCAGCATGCTTTGGTTTAGAGTCGAACGTTTATTTTATTTTAAGTTTGAAGAAAACAGACATGACTTAAACCTGTTATGTGTCTTCACCAGATTTTAAGATAAATATTTCTTTCCCCTAACCTCAATAAAATGTAGGATAGATATCAGTCCATACACTCACACACGTATTGTCAAACATTACTCAGAGAAATCTCAGTTGTCAAGTGGTGTAAATGAACCATCATATGCTCCCGTACTGTGCTTGAGTATAATGCTGCTGAGGTAGTTTGAACTTTATTGCGTAAATGATTTTGATATTTCTATTTCACTTAATTTCGAAGGCAAATATCGTACTTACAGGCTCAGTCAGTACATTACTCTGACAGCTGGAGTCAGTAAAACAAACAAGAAACATGATTTTATAGATTTGACAATGTGCTCCAAATTAAACTATTACATTAAAGGTGGGGTAGGTAAGTTTGAGAAACCGGCTCGAGATCGCTAGAATTTGAAAATACACAACCGGAGAAAATCTGCCACTTCCTCACAGAGCCCCTCCTCCAACACACACCAACGCGCACATGACCAATGAGGGCACGAGATAAGTTTGTGCCCCGATGGAAGGCTGACAGGCAGGTAGGCCATCCAATCGAGTGGTTGTACTTTTTACAGCGCTACGGCTTCTACAGAGGACATTTTTTTATGGATTTTTGTCAAAGCACTTCAGATATTCATTGCTATCAGGATGTTAAGAGCATTCCATGGAATATAACAAAAAGTGTATCTCGAGACGGTTTCTGAAACTTATCTACCCCACCTTTAACATACGATTTTAGCTCTCTGAAAAGGACCTTAAATTTCCACCCAACAAGTGCTTTTACTTTAATAACATTCTGCTTTAATACCTTTTTGTATTTTTTTCCAAGTTAAATCTTGTATTAAGAATTTTAACAGGAGTATAAGTAGAGAGCTGTACATCTATACTTTACTTACGTTTGAGATCTGATTACTTTTTTCACTACTGCAGATGCGTTTTAGTAGAGATTGAAATCACAAATATTTAGGTGAGTTCAGGTGAAAGCTTTATTGTCAATGTCTTTGTAGGCTGTTTATTTTATCAGCCAGCATCTGATTATTCACAACCAGCCTTACTCTTTCATGTGTGCTGTTGAATCTGAAATGCTTCCAAAAATGTCTTCCCTGATATTTTGGATCAGCCTGTTCAGCTTGGCTCGCTTCACTCACTCTTTCGCAAGTTATACCATCTCGATGTTGGTCATATCGCAGAGAGATTACTGAGAAAATCACTGAATCCGGTTTCACTCAACAGATTGAATTATTATCTTTTGTGCTTTTTTTATATTTGAAAGAAATTACATGAAATGTTTTTTTACACGAACCATCTGAGAATTGCTGATTGACCTTGAGGAAGTCGAACAGAAAGTGGAGGAATGTGACAGAAAGAGCTGCACTTTGTTTCCGGTTTCAATGTCAAACGACTCTCCGCCAGTGCTCAGACTTTGTTTACATGCTGCGTCCGACCTACGTGACTGAATCTATAATTGCTTTGTGTATTGGAGATATCAAGAGAAGAAGAAGAAACCTGGGAGATTGAAACACAACGTTGGCAGCAGAAAACCACAGAACTTTAATTTCATGCTTATCACGCCGAGCCGTTTAAAGAGAAAAGCAAGCGAGCGGGAGGATTCATTGTGTTTTCTCCACATGAAGCCTCGATCCCCGCTGTATAGAATCTGCACTGAGCGCGCTGCTCTCCATCCAGAAACAAGAATTTGTCACTGAGCAAGCGTGAAATGATATTACATTTGTGGTGAAAGCTTGTAATTGCCGTGAAATTATCTTATTAAATGAAGCCGACGGAAACCCTGAAACACAAATAGCGCTGCGCTCTGGGAGGCGGTTCGTCAGGTCAGATGGTCGATTCCTCGTCCCAGAGAAAGAGAGGATCCTCGTCAGTTTCTGTGTGCGTTTGACCTGGTCTGAGAGAAATTAGGCTTCAGTCGAAGGGAGAGAAGCAAACTGTCAGCTGAAGGCAAAGTGCAGCCTTCCTTAGAGTCCATTTTCAGTTGTGTCCTCATTACATTACATTACACGTTACTTGTTAGACGCTTTTATGCAAAGCGACTTACATACTCAGTACTGTGGGCAATCCCCACGGGAGCAATTTGGGGTGAAGTGTCTTCAGGGACACAACGACATGCTGACTGCAGTGGGGTTTGGTACCTGTGAGCAGGGCCGCCTTAATGCACGGGCTGACCTGGGCTGAAGCCTAGGGGCCTACGGAGATTGGGGGCCTATCATGGGCCAATACAAATATATAATTCCAATTTTTTTTTTCCCCGGATGTTTTAATATTTTTTTAAATAAACAAAGTCTTGGCTTTCAGAATATGACACTTTTATTTCCAAAATACCACCATAAATACATTTTTGAAGCTTGTAAAGGGAAGAAGACAGCTCTCCCTCGCCACTCTGCTGTTCTGCTGTTCCCCTCCCTCCGCTGAAATTATGAATGTAAGGCGTATAGTAATCATAGATAACACGGCAGGGTCCGTTACAGTTTGTTTTCATCTGATTTCAAATAAACAAAGTCTTGGTTTTCAGAATATTAAACTTGTTTCGGCAAATTCAGATGATAAATACAGCTTTGAAGCTTCGGCATAATTACAAGCGGAGAACAGGAGTAATTTAACGTCACAGCAGGCGTAACAACAGCCGGTGTTTCTCGGGAGGGTTTTTCCCCGGGAAACAAACACAATACACACAAACGCAAAAATACACAAACACACACACGTATACACACACACACTCGCTTCCCCCAGACCAGTAATCCAAACGCTATAAATGACTTTGATTTGTTGTTTAAATAGGGGGCCTACAAAACGCCTTAACCTGCCATCAGCTCCAGGGCCTGATGGCAGGTTAAGGCGGGCTTGCCTGTGAGTGACCCTGATCCGAACACCTACGCCACACGCCCCCTCGTGATGTGACGACACTCTGAGCAGCCAATGAGAGCAGGAATATCAGAGGCGGAGGGACATTTTATTTCTATTTGCAATGTCAACACTCTGTATTCTGTATGCATTTGTATAGAAAAAAATACAAGTCATCATTCAGTAGTGGAAACAGAAAGTTACTCATTTTTGAGGTATAGGTATTCCCATTAGCTGCTTTTTCTTTTACTTCTAATCCATTACATTTTATTAGCCAATATTGTCCCTTTTGTCTCCGTTTTATATTATTGCTTGAATTAGAAAATAATAAAACAAATATATAAAAAAAAACTTGACTGAATTATAACATAAAATATTAAAAGTACGTATAATAATCAACACTATTTAATGCAATGATATAGATTAAGATACAACTTTTTAAATCAACAGAAAAAGCTCATAATTGTGTACTTTTAATGAATTTAACTTTTGAATGCCTGACTTCAACTAGTATTTAAAACACTATGGTACAGTAGAACTTCTTTCAAATAAATAAAGTATCTTACTACTTTTCCACTTCTGATGGAAAACGTACACTGTCCTATATCGCTAGTTCCATGCACCATTATCTTCTTATCACCACTCTTTTGTACGCGGACAGTGAACACTACACCTGAGTGTGATTGTTTGAACATCTAATACATCACCGAACCGTCTGCATTCATATTCTGCTGCATCAGCCTCTCTCTCCTGGAGGATTAACCACTGGAGATTGTTGCTCCCTCGTTCACCCACAGGAGCTTTAGTGCGGCTGGGCGCTGATGTTGGTTGATACGGGGGCTTACGGTTGAGCGTTAGGGGGTTACGGCTTAGCTTTGAAGCCTGCACACACATTATCTGACGCGCTGTGATTGGTTAGGTTCTTGTGTTTCTCACTAGCAAAGTCTAATGCTGGAGGAGATTATTAATAGTGAAAACAAACACAAAGCAACTTCAAGGAAGGTTCAATTATCTGGTCCATTTCAATGAAACGCTACAGCGACTTCACTCCTCTGCTGTCCTGCTCAGTAATGAGACCAGAAGGAACAGAAGTGACCTGGCTGTAACTACTCCGGTTCTGTTACTTTGTGTGTTGGCCCTCTTGTCACTGTGTGTTACCACTTAAATGAAAGAATGAACATTAGCTGTGGCAGCTGGAGGTAAAAGTCATTTATTATACATCTAGTGTTGTGGTTATATATAAATTAACAGCACACAGTCAGTCTTACATCTACCAACTTAAAAGATATATTTCCATCTTTATTTGATTATAATGAAGGTGTGGGTGCTGACGTATAATTACTGAGAAAGCTCAATCAATGGAGACGTGTACAAAATAGCAAAAACCCTGGGAAGACTGGCTGACCAATTAGAGTGGGTCTTTCTTTGAAGGTGAGCTTGAAGGCGCTTAAAAGCAGCTTTTCAGAAAAAGGAGAAATACAGGTATACTGAGACTGTTAGAGCCATTTTCCTTTTGTTATTATTGTCTGAATGTTAAGCTTAATAATAATATCAATTAGATTACACTCTTGATTAGCAAGGCAAGGCAAGGCAATTTATTTATATGGCAATTCAAGGTGCTTTACAAAAATGAAAGACATTCAGACAAAGGCATTTAAAAACAGTCATTAAAAAGAAAAGCTAATAAAATAAACATTAAAAGTTACAGTGCAGTCTAAGATATGAATAGTTCAATTATTTCGGTTCTTGATTTTTTATTTATTCACAGAACCTCCCGTTGGAAATCCGAACATTTCCGTCCCGATTGTTCATTTAGACTGATTGTTTTCACCATGTTTTGCTCGCATGACATCCACAATCGGACCCTCAGGAGGGTGTACTAGCCCCCTACTCTGCTTTGCGTTCCATAACAAAGTCTTTAAGTGTTACCTGAACAGGTATCAGGTATTTTTGTGAGTCACACTATGGTTTAAAATGTATTACTTATTTGTTCTGATATGTGCGTCAGTATCACGTGCACGGCTATATCCTATATATGGTAGGTTGATAGGACACAGCTGATGGTGATGAGGCTTTGACCGTGTTCTTTATGTTCCTGTTGAAACTTTATTTGACTAGGAAGCGAAGAAATGTGTCCTCCTGTTTGTATGTCGTCTGGACCATTGAATAAAGCTCATCTAATTCAACAACGATCTCCGCAATTATGTGAGAAAAATCTATTTTTTAAAGCAATATATATATATTTCATAGTACATCATACTGTATTACATTAAAATGTATTTAACAGACCATTTTTCCAAGGCTGCAAGGACTTCAAATAAGACCGTACAATTTTGTCAGACCCTCGTTTAGCACGCTGTCTGCTCTCTGGCTTATTTGAATAAAGTCTCTTCTACCCAGTGTTAGCGTACAGAATCACATTCAGCTCAGTTATTCTGGCGGCTGGGCAGTGAGGCAGGTAGACATGATGGTTAGCCCGCGGCCACAAAAGCAGTAATGCATTCCTTTCTGTTCTGCTTCGCTGCACCCGATTGAACACCTGCATCCCCGGTCATGTAGGCGCCTAGCCTCCCCTAATGAGCCTTATTAGATCGAATGCCTCTGTGGCCTCTGAAGATAACTCTCTAAAGAGATCAAATGGCCCCCTAACACAAGGCTGCAAGGTGTGTCTGTTTGAGTTGAGGATATGTCTCTGCACGCTGTCACAGAGAGAGTCTCTTGCATATTCATGCCCCTTATAAGTGTTATATTTGTCCTTTAAAGGACTTATATTGTCAAAAGGGATGAAAGGACAAGATGAAATGTTGGCCCTTATTAGAAAATGATATACATGTAGCTGCAGCTCTTCAAACATGCACTAGGTTACACATCAGGGCGGAACCGTTGGAAATAACAAGAATATTATATATTTAATGACAAAACTATAATTGTTATTTTTCTTGTTTTGTCTTTTAGGCAATTGCCAACTATTTTCTAAGCAAAAACTGTCAACCTAAGGTTTGCTGCTTCGTTAATATTGTATGTCCTAAGTGTTGTCTGGCCTGGTGATCAGAGTGACACGGGACATTAGAAGGATTCTCAACTTGGTGTTTTACTGACTAAAATCATGAAAACAATCGTGGGTTGCAGCCGTACATCAATACAATGTTAGAGAAGTAAAACCTGAATGCAAAATTAAAACATAAATCATCTGTCCCTAAGAAAACGGATATGTGCAGGAAACGTAAAGTGGAGATACGACACTTTGAAAAGGAAACATTAGCGAACATTAATGTGAATTTCATGCAAACATGCTGATGTTTATCACTTAATGTTAACACTGTTGACAATCTTAGTTCTGCATGTTAGTGTCCTGCGTGTCTTAATTAACACTAAACACAACATTCATTTTAGGATGATGAAAATGTCGTGTCGACGTGTTAGATGGTATTTACCAAAGTGGGTGCCTTTGTGTGAAATGGCATAGACTGTAGTCGGTCTTTTTTAGGTAAAAGAAATACTCTTCAAATGGTACATCTGGTAAAGGGAAAGCGTTGCACTTTATCCAGTCTTTTACGACGCCTCATGCTTTACATATACAAGTCATGATTCTCCCGTTCACACAGGCAGGGGCAGCCGTGCAAGCTGCCACCTGTTCAAGGATCTAACACACACACACTCACACTCCGCTGGCCATGACATCGGTTAAGTATCTTGCCCAAGGAATACAACTTGAAGTGGTTCCCTGTTACAAATACCTGGGTATCTGGCTTGATGATTGTCTCACTTTTAAATGTCATGTCAATAACCTGCTTAAAAAGCTGAGGGTGAGGCTAGGTTTCTTCTACAGGAACAGTCCTGCTTCTCGCTTGAGGCCAGGAAAAGGCTCTGTGACCTTTGACCTGTGCTGGACTCTGGTGATTTGTTATATATGAATGCACCTGCCCATTACTGAGCAAGTTAGATGCTGTGTATCACAGCGCACTGAGATGTTTGACAAATTGTAAAGCACTAACGCATCACTGTACCCTGTATACCAAGGCGGGTTTGCCATCACTTACTGTACGGAGGCTCAGTCACTGGTACTTTTTCATTTACAAGGCCATGTTGGATAAACTACCATCTTATATCTGCTCCCTGCTCTCTCTGCGAATTGAAAGTAGTTATTGCCTGAGATCGCATGCTGTGGTTTTATTAAATGTGCCAAGTGCTAGGACTGTCTCAGGGAAGAAAGCTTTTAGATTTTTTTTCATATTGCCACACTTGGTAACCGTTTTATAAAAGCAATAGCTCACTTCAGGCCGTGATATATGCTCATTATATCACAGCTAAGGGGGTTGTCGACCCTCCGCTTCGCGTCGGGCCGAACCACGCCCCTTAGCTGTGATATAATGAGCATATACCACGGCCTGTCGTGAGCTATTGCTTAAGCATCCCACCACCTTTTCTGCTTGACAGACGACCGCATTAACTTATTCACATTAACTTCAATAAGTCATGTGAATAATTTCCGCATTTAAAATCTTCAAACTACTTTGTCTTTGGAGACATATATAAATATTTCATCTGTGGAAGCCGTGGCGCTGTAAAAAGCAAGTCCAGTAATCTGCCTCGGCCCGGTCAGATAACTGGATGGCCTACCTGCCTGTCAGCCTTCCATCTCGTGCACAAACCTGTCTCGTGCCCTCATTGGTCATGTGTGTGTTCGTGTGGGTTGGAGGAGGGGCTCTTGTGAGGAAGTCTGAAGGAAGTGGCAGATTTTCTAGCGCACTCCAGCTGGTTTCTCCATTCTTACCTACCCTACCTTTAAGTGCAGTACTGCATGTGAATGTAATTATTTACCGCTGCCCTGTAGTATAATGTTTGTGCCCCAAGAGGAGCTGTTGTACGGGGACTCGGCCCCATTAATGTAATCATTATTGCTATTAATTAAGTAATTGTGTTTAGAGCATTTTAATCAACGTCAAGGTTAACTTCACACCCCGGTGCTATAATTAAATGATGACTGAGTTCACAGCATTAGGCCTTCTTATTTATTTTTAAATAACCTAGTTTATCTTCGACTCAGTCATCATTTAAATCTGAGGCTTTCAGTAGATGTTGTACTTATCCGAGCGTGGCAAAGTTATTGGGATTATAAAAGTGTCCCCTGTTTACGATTACTGCATGGCGCACTGAAACAGCTCCATCGTAAACATGAAACTGAAACATGAATCACAGCTGAGCGGACGAAGAGCCATAATATTTTATTGATGTACAGGAAGTAATGGTCAGAGATGTGTTGGCTCGAACCCAGTCATATAAACAAAATCAAAATAGGATTTCTAGTCGTTAGATTACTTTTTTACACTCTTCTTCATTAATAAAGTGATTCATGTTCATCGGAAACTAACGTTTTATATTTGTGAACTACTCAGAAGCCGGTTTTTTATTTCTAAATGAAGCTTAATGAACGCAGGAGTAATCTCACTTCCGTTTTATTAATGAACACCCTCACCCCTCACTGAGCATCTCTACTAGCAGTTGTGTGTAAAATGCCTTGCTCAGGGGCTCCTTAGCGGCAGGTTTTCACCATGTGTCTGCCATGCAGTTAGCCAGCCTGCGTTCCCCACAGAGTTCAGCCAATCTGTGTGTGCGGAGAGGGCGTGATGGAGTTATGAGCCGGCTGAGGGGGATGATGGACGAGCCGCTGACAGCTCAAGGCTGCACTGATGTGTGTCTCAACCACCCTGCAAACGGAGAGCTAGCCCAGATGCAGAGATCGAGTCTTAACCCTGACTGAATCCATACATGAG